>NC_092150.1:89720443-89762943 GCF_045791955.1 Oncorhynchus clarkii lewisi
GTAGTGTAGTATGGTGTTGTATAGAGTGGTGTAGTGTAGTATGGTGCTGTATAGAGTAGTGTACTGTAGTATGGTGCTGTATAGAGTAGTGTAGTGTAGTATGGTGCTGTATAGAGTAGTGTAGTGTAGTGTAGTATGGTGCTGTATAGAGTAGTGTAGTGTAGTGTAGTATGGTGCTGTATAGAGTAGTGTAGTGTAGTGTAGTATGGTGCTGTATAGAGTAGTATAGTGTAGTATGGTGCTGTATAGAGTAGTGTATTGTAGTGTAGTGTAGTATGGTGCTGTATAGAGTAGTGTAGTGTAGTGTAGTGTAGTATGGCTCTGTATAGAGTAGTGTAGTGTAGTATGGTGCTGTATAGAGTAGTGTAGTGTAGTATGGTGCTGTATAGAGTAGTGTAGCATTGTGCTGTATAGAGTAGTGTAGTGTATTATGGTGCTGTATAGAGTAGTGTAGTGTAGTGTAGTGTGGTGCTGTATAGAGTAGTGTAGTGTAGTATGGTGCTGTATAGAGTAGTGTAGTGTAGTGTAGTGTGGTGCTGTATAGAGTAGTGTAGTGTAGTGTAGTATGGTGCTGTATAGCGTAGTGTAGTGTAGTGTAGTATGGCTCTGCATATAGTAGTGTAGTGTAGTATGGTGCTGTATAGAGTAGTGTAGTGTAGTGTAGTATGGTGCTGTATAGAGTAGTGTAGTGTAGTGTAGTATATTGCTGTATAGAGTAGTGTAGTGTAGTGTAGTATGGTGCTGTATAGAGTAGTGTAGTGTAGTGTAGTATGTCGCTGTATAGAGTAGTGTAGTGTAGTATGGTGCTTTATAGAGTAGTGTAGTGTAGTGTAGTGTAGTGTGGTGCTGTATGGAGTAGTGTTGTGTAGTATGGTGCTGTATAGAGTAGTGTAGTGTAGTGTAGTGTAGTATGGCTCTGTATAGAGTAGTGTAGTGTAGTATAGTGCTGTATAGAGTGGTGTAGTGTAGTGTAGTATGGTGATGTATAGAGTAGTGTAGTGTAGTATGGTGCTGTATAGTGTAGTGTAGTGTAGTGTAGTATGGTGCTGTATAGAGTAGTGTAGTGTAGTATGGTGCTGTATAGAGTAGTGTAGTGTAGTGTAGTATGGTGCTGTATAGTGTAGTGTAGTGTAGTGCAGTATGGTGCTGTATAGAGTAGTGTAGTGTAGTGTAGTATGGTGCTGTATAGAGTCGTGTAGTGTAGTGTAGTATGGTGCTGTATAGAGTAGTGTAGTGTAGTGTAGTTTGGTGCTGTATAGAGTAGTGTAGTGTAGTATGGCTCTGTATAGTGTAGTGTAGTGTAGTGTAGTGTGGTGCTGTATAGTGTAGTGTAGTGTAGTGTAGTGTGGTGCTGTATAGAGTAGTGTAGTGTAGTATGGTGCTGTATAGTGTAGTGTAGTATGGTGCTGTATAGAGTAGTGTAGTGTAGTGTAGTATTGTGCTGTATAGAGTAGTGTAGTGTAGTGTAGTATTGTGCTGTATAGAGTAGTGTAGTGTAGTGTAGTATTGTGCTGTATAGAGTAGTGTAGTGTAGTGAGAAAGTAGAAGCACTTGTATAGCCTAAGAAAGTAGCAGAACTACACTAGTTTTTTCAAAAAGGAAAACGTTTGCTCTACAGGAAGTGTAAAATATTGTAAGCACCTTTTAAGGACAACAAATCGTGTGCGTCAATGGTTTAAATGATCTCAACCCCCTGGAGGTCGTAGGTCGTGTGATGAATTTGTTTAATAACCCGCTATAGTTTACGGATGAATCAGTAAATAAGTGACGGAATGATGAGTGTCAATATTACTTTCAGAGGCTGGTGTTCCTTCATCACAGTGACAGCACAAAGCAGCCCATTCCAATGCTGTACCGGACATACATATTATTCTATATTATTAAAAAAATACGGTAGAGAGTTTAGGATAGAATAGATTATATAATAAATGAAACATCTTTAATGCATTCTACTAGACTAATGTGTTTTACTAGACTAATGTGTTCTACTAGGCGAATGTGTTTTACTAGACTAATGTGTTCTACTAGACTAATGTGTTTTACTAGACTAATGTGTTTTACTAGACCAATGTGTTCTACAAGACTAATGTGTTCTACAAGACTAATGTATTCTACTATACTAATGTATTCTGCTAGACTAATGTGTTCTACTAGACTAATGTGTTCTACTAGACTAATGTGTTCTACTAGACTAATGTGTTCTACTAGACTAATGTATTCATATGATTCCAATCACCAACATTTCTGGTTATTGTGTACTTTGAAGTTGGTTGCAGAAATGGATATATTGAGTGTGACATTAGAAAAAGAGGCAGAGGGGGAGACCAGTCCCATGTGTCAGGTTGAACACTGCAGTAGAGCTTGAGAGAGAGAGAGAGGGGTGGGGGTGATATGGAGAGAGAGAGAGAGATGGGTGGGGGTGATATGGAGAGCGAGAGAGAGGGGTGGGGGTGATATGGAGAGAGTGAGAGGGGTGGGGGTGATATGGAGAGAGAGAGAGAGGGGTGAGGGTGATATGGAGAGAGAGAGAGAGGGGTGGGGGTGATATGGAGAGAGTGAGAGGGGTGGGGGTGATATGGAGAGAGAGAGAGAGGGGTGAGGGTGATATGGAGAGAGAGAGAGAGGGGTGGGGGTGAAATGGAGAGAGTGAGAGGGGTGGGGGTGATATGGAGAGAGAGAGAGAGGGGTGAAGGTGATATGGAGAGAGTGAGAGGGGTGGGGGTGATATGGAGAGAGAGAGAGAGGGGTGAGGGTGATATGGAGAGAGTGAGAGGGGTGGGGGTGATATGGAGAGAGAGAGAGGGGTGGGGTGATATGGAGAGAGTGAGAGGGGTGGGGGTGATATGGAGAGAGAGTGAGAGGGGTGGGGGTGATATGGAGAGAGAGAGAGAGGGGTGGGGGTGATATGGAGAGAGAGAGAGAGGGGTGGGGTGATATGGAGAGAGTGAGAGGGGTGGGGGTGATATGGAGAGAGAGAGAGAGAGAGAGAGTGCAAGAAAGGTAGAGGCCGGAGAGATATGGAGAAAGAGGGGGGTATGGAGAGAGAGAGAGAGAGAGAGAGAGAGAGAGTGAGAGAGAGAGAGAGAGGTGGGGGTGATGTGGAGAGAGAGAGAGAGAGAGAGGGGGGTGGGGGTGATGTGGAGAGAGAGAGACAGAGAGAGAGGGGGTGGGGGTGATGTGGAGAGAGAGAGAGAGGGGGGGGGGGTGATGGGGGTGATGTGGAGCGAGAAAGGTAGAGGGCTGAGAGATATGGAGAAAGAGGGCGGTATGGAGAGAGTGAGAGAGAGAGAGAGATAAGGGGGAGATATGGAGAGAGAGAGAGAGGGTGGGGGTGATATGGAGAGAGAGAGAGAGGGGTGGGGTGATATGGAGAGAGTGAGAGGGGTGGGGGTGATATGGAGAGACAGAGAGGGGTGGGGGTGATATGGAGAGAGAGAGAGAGAGAGTGCACGAAAGGTAGAGGGCGGAGAGATATGGGGGAGAAAGAGGGGGGTATGGAGAGAGAGAGAGAGAGAGAGAGAGAGAGTGAGAGAGAGAGAGAGAGAGAGAGGGGGGTGGGGGTGATGTGGAGAGAGAGAGACAGAGAGAGAGGGGGTGGGGGTGATGTGGAGAGAGAGAGAGAGGGGGGGGGTGGGGGTGATGTGGAGCGAGAGAGAGTGCAAGAAAGGTAGAGGGCGGAGAGATATGGAGAAAGAGGGCGGTATGGAGAGAGTAAGAGAGAGAGAGAGAGAGATAAGGGGGAGATATGGAGAGAGAGAGATAAGGGGGAGGTAAGGGGGAGATATGGAGAGAGAGAGAGAGAGAGAGAGAAGGATAAACATGAAGAAAGAGGGAGAGAGAGAGAGAGAGAGAGACATGAAGAGAGAGAGAGAGAGAGAGAGACATGAAGAAAGAGGGAGAGAGAGAGAGAGAGAGAGACATGAAGAAAGAGGGAGAGATATGAGAGAGGAGAGAGAGAGAGAGAGAGACATGAAGAAAGAGGGAGAGAGAGAGAGAGAGGGAGAGAGAGAGAGAGAGAGAGAGAGAGAGACATGAAGAAAGAGGGAGAGAGAGAGAGAGAGACATGAAGAAAGAGGGAGAGATATGAGAGAGGAGAGAGAGAGAGAGAGAGAGAGAGAGAGGGGCAATCCCAAGTGCATGACACAGAATTTCTGTCATCAATCAGAGCAGAGGAAACCCTGGCCGGCTTTATCTAATCTGTCATCCAATCACAGCCCTCTCCGTTTTGGATGCCCATTTCATTTGTCTGTCCACAATTCATTCCGATCACGCCTTCCTCCCTCCACTCAGAGGGGTGACATCTGGGTTTCAATATCTTTATTTATCTTTCCAGAATCCTGTTGGAACATGGAAGGTTCCAAATTGTTTCTCCGTATTCTGAATTCCGAGGAAACGTAAGGAGAAGAACAACTTTCTAAATCAAACTGGACACATTTTGCCCAACGTGTTTTGGTCATCTAAAGTAAGCGACAACAAAAACTAAAAAAACATCATCACTGAAACAGAACAATTCATCACAAATACTGTACGAAATGACCAACACGGGGGGGGGGGGGGGGGGGTGGGGAGTCAAGATAACGAAGGCGCCAGTCTCTACGGTATTAAACACTGGTTTCTACTGTTGGGTCATCGATCACTCTGATGTCGCTTTGAAGGTCTTGCTGGGTATTTTTTAGTCAGAGCTGCAGCTCTGTGTATAAAGGTCACGGTCCTATTGGTGTCTACTGATTGAGGGGTCATGTAGGTTGATATATTGATGTTAGCGGGACTATCCATCCAATATTCACACGTACACACACGGATCATTTAGGCAACGCCTGCATTGCTTGCTGTTTGGGGGTTTTAGGCTGGGTTTCTGTGCAGCACTTGGAGATATCAGCTGATGTACGAAGGGCTATATAAATACATATGATTTGATTTGAAGAGGAGGGATTGTACACAGTTCACTACCGCCCACTGTTAGACATATGCTAGTGAAGACATCTTCTGTCACTAATGTATGTGACTGCCACCAATAATGTTGGTAACGCTAACCTTGTTGTGTTGCTACCAAGTTGTGTTGTTACCATGTTGTTGTCATGCTACCATGTTGTGTTGCTACCATGTTGTTACCATGCTACCATGTTGTTACCATGCTACCATGTTGTTACCATGCTACCATGTTGTTACCATGCTACCATGTTGTTACTATGCCACCATGTTGTTACCATGCTGTGTTGTCATGCTGTGTTGTCATGCTGTGTTGTCATAATGTGTTGTCATGCTGTGTTGTCATGCTGTGTTGTCATAATGTGTTGTCATGCTGTGTTGTCATGCTGTGTTGTCATAATGTGTTGTCATGCTGTGTTGTCATAATGTGTTGTCATGCTGTGTTGTCATAATGTGTTGTCATGCTGTGTTGTCATAATGTGTTGTCATGCTGTGTTGTCATGTGTTGCTGCCTTTCTGCAGTATGTTGTTTTGTTAGGTATCTCTTTATGTAGTGCTGTCTCTCATGATGTGTCCTATATTTTATTTTAATCCCAGCCCTTGTCCCCACCTAGGTCATCATTGTATTTTTTATTTAACTAGTCAAATCAGGTAAGAACAAATTCTTATTTACAATGACGGCCTAGGAACAGTCGGTTAACTGCCTTGTTCAGGGGAAGAATGTCACGCCCTGACCATAGAGAGCCCTTGTTTCTCTATGGTGTAGTAGGTCAGGGCATGACTGGGGGTATTCTAGTTTATTATTTCTATGTGGTGTTCTAGTTTATTTTCTAGTTTATTTTCCAACACGCAGGAGCACACATTTCAAAGTCCTCTTTTAGGTGTTGAAGTCGGTATGATTGTATTGGCTGACCATGCAGTCAAGACAGTTGAAGTAATGACAGTTGAAGTAATGACAGTTGAAGTAGAGACAGTTGAAGTAGAGACAGTTGAAGTATAGACAGTTGAAGTAGAGACAGTTGAAGTATAGACAGTTGAAGTAGAGACAGTTGAAGTAGAGACAGTTGAAGTAGAGACAGTTGAAGTATAGACAGTTGAAGTAGAGACAGTTGAAGTATAGACAGTTGAAGTAGAGACAGTTGCTGTAGAGACAGTTGAAGTAGAGACAGTTGAAGTATAGACAGTTGAAGTAGAGACAGTTGCTGTAGAGACAGTTGAAGTAGAGACAGTTGAAGTAGAGACAGTTGAAGTAGAGACAGTTGAAGTATAGACAGTTGAAGTAGAGACAGTTGAAGTAGAGACAGTTGAAGTAGAGACAGTAGTAATGACAGTTGAAGTAGAGACAGTTGAAGTAATGACAGTTGAAGTAGAGACAGTTGAAGTAATGACAGTTGAAGTAATGACAGTTGAAGTAATGACAGTTGAAGTAGAGACAGTTGAAGTAATGACAGTTGAAAAAGAGACAGTTGAAGTAGAGACAGTTGAAGTATAGACAGTTGAAGTAATGACAGTTGAAGTAGAGACAGTTGAAGTAGAGACAGTTGAAGGAGAGACAGTTGAAGTAGAGACAGTTGAAGTATAGACAGTTGAAGTAGAGACAGTTGAAGTAGAGACAGTTAAAGTAGAGACAGTTGAAGTAATGACAGTTGAATGAGAGACAGTTGAAGTAATGACAGTTGAAGTAATGACAGTTGAAGAAGAGACAATTGAAGTAATGACAGTTGAAGTAATGACAGTTGAAGTAGAGACAGTTGAAGTAGAGACAGTTGAAGTAGAGACAGTTGAAGTGGAGACAGTTGAAGTAGAGACAGTTTCAGTAGAGAGTGTTGAAGTAGAGACAGTTGAAGTAGAGACAGTTGCAGTAGAGACAGTTGAAGTATAGACAGTTAAAGTAATGACAGTTGAAGTAGAGACAGTTGAAGTAGAGACAGTTGAAGTAGAGACAGTTGAAGTATAGACAGTTGAAGTATAGACAGTTGAAGTAGAGACAGTTGAAGTGGAGACAGTTGAAGTAGAGACAGTTGCAGTAGAGACAGTTGAAGTAGAGACAGTTGAAGTAGAGACAGTTGAAGTATAGGCAGTTGAAGTAATGACAGTTGAAGTGGAGACAGTTGCTGTAGAGACAGTTGAAGTGGAGACAGTTGCTGTAGAGACAGTTGAAGTAGAGACAGTTGAAGTAGAGACAGTTGAAGTAGAGACAGTTGCTGTAGAGACAGTTGAAGTAGAGACAGTTGCTGTAGAGACAGTTGAAGTGGATACAGTTGAAGTAGAGACAGTTGAAGTAGAGACAGTTGCAGTAGAGACAGTTGAAGTAGAGACAGTTGAAGTAGAGACAGTTGCAGTAGAGACAGTTGAAGTAGAGACAGTTGAAGTAGAGACAGTTGAAGTATAGACAGTTGAATTATAGACAGTTGAAGTAGAGACAGTTGATGTAGAGACAGTTGAAGTAGAGACAGTTGAAGTAGAGACAGTTGAAGTAGAGACCGTTGAAGTATAGACAATTGAAGTAATGACAGTTGAAGTAGAGACAGTTGAAGTAGAGACAGTTGAAGTAGAGACAGTTGCTGTAGAGACAGTTGAAGTAGAGACAGTTGCTGTAGAGACAGTTGAAGTGGAGACAGTTGAAGTAGAGACAGTTGAAGTAGAGACAGTTGAAGTATAGACAGTTGAAGTAGAGACAGTTGCTGTAGAGACAGTTGAAGTGGAGACAGTTGAAGTAGAGACAGTTGAAGTAGAGACAGTTGAAGTAGAGACAGTTGCAGTAGAGACAGTTGAAGTATAGACAGTTGAAGTAGAGACAGTTGAAGTAGAGACAGTTGAAGTAGAGACAGTTGAAGTAGAGACAGTTGCTGTAGAGACAGTTGAAGTAGAGACAGTTGAAGTAGAGACAGTTGAAGTAGAGACAGTTGAAGTAGAGACAGTTGAAGTAGAGACAGTTTCTGTAGAGACAGTTGCTGTAGAGACAGTTGAAGTAGAGACAGTTGAAGTATAGACAGTTGAAGTAGAGACAGTTGAAGTAGAGACAGTTGAAGTAGAGACAGTTGAAGTAGAGGCAGTTGCAGTAGAGACAGTTGAAGTAGAGACAGTTGCTGTAGAGACAGTTGAAGTAGAGACAGTTGAAGTAGAGACAGTTGAAGTATAGACAGTTGAAGTAGAGACAGTTGCAGTAGAGACAGTTGAAGTAGAGACAGTTGAAGTATAGACAGTTGAAGTAGAGACAGTTGAAGTATAGACAGTTGAAGTAGAGACAGTTGAAGTAGAGACAGTTGAAGTGGAGACAGTTGAAGTAGAGACAGTTGAAGTAGAGACAGTTGAAGTGGAGACAGTTGAAGTAGAGACAGTTGAAGTAGAGACAGTTGAAGTATAGACAGTTGAAGTAGAGACAGTTGCAGTAGAGACAGTTGAAGTAGAGACAGTTGCTGTAGAGACAGTTGAAGTAGAGACAGTTGAAGTATAGACAGTTGAAGTGGAGACAGTTGAAGTAGAGACAGTTGAAGTAGAGACAGTTGCTGTAGAGACAGTTGAAGTAGAGACAGTTGCTGTAGAGACAGTTGAAGTAGAGACAGTTGCAGTAGAGACAGTTGCTGTAGAGACAGTTGAAGTAGAGACAGTTGCTGTAGAGACAGTTGAAGTAGAGACAGTTGAAGTAGAGACAGTTGAAGTAGAGACAGTTGAAGTAGAGACAGTTGAAGTGGAGACAGTTGCTGTAGAGACAGTTGAAGTAGAGACAGTTGAAGTAGAGACAGTTGAAGTAGAGACAGTTGAAGTAATGACAGTTGAAGTATAGACAGTTGAAGTGGAGACAGTTGAAGTAGAGACAGTTGAAGTAGAGACAGTTGCTGTAGAGACAGTTGAAGTAGAGACAGTTGAAGTAGAGACAGTTGTAATGACAGTTGAAGTAGAGACAGTTGAAGTAGAGACAGTTGAAGTAGAGACAGTTGAAGTAGAGACAGTAGTAATGACAGTTGAAGTAGAGACAGTTGAAGTAGAGACAGTTGAAGTAGAGACAGTTGAAGTAGAGACAGTAGTAATGACAGTTGAAGTAGAGACAGTTGAAGTAGAGACAGTTGAAGTAGAGACAGTTGCTGTAGAGACAGTTGAAGTAGAGACAGTTGAAGTAGAGACAGTTGAAGTAGAGACAGTTGCTGTAGAGACAGTTGAAGTAGAGACAGTTGCTGTAGAGACAGTTGCAGTAGAGACAGTTGAAGTAGAGACAGTTGCTGTAGAGACAGTTGCAGTAGAGACAGTTGCTGTAGAGACAGTTGAAGTAGAGACAGTTGCTGTAGAGACAGTTGAAGTAGAGACAGTTGCTGTAGAGACAGTTGCAGTAGAGACAGTTGCTGTAGAGACAGTTGAATTAGAGACAGTTGCTGTAGAGACAGTTGAAGTATAGACAGTTGAAGTAGAGACAGTTGAAGTAGAGACAGTTGAAGTAGAGACAGTAGTAATGACAGTTGAAGTAGAGACAGTTGAAGTAGAGACAGTTGAAGTAGAGACAGTTGAAGTAGAGACAGTAGTAATGACAGTTGAAGTAGAGACAGTTGAAGTATAGACAGTTGAAGTAGAGACAGTTGAAGTAGAGACAGTTGAAGTAGAGACAGTAGTAATGACAGTTGAAGTAGAGACAGTTGAAGTAGAGACAGTTGAAGTAGAGACAGTTGAAGTAGAGACAGTAGTAATGACAGTTGAAGTAGAGACAGTTGAAGTAGAGACAGTTGAAGTAGAGACAGTTGCTGTAGAGACAGTTGAAGTAGAGACAGTTGAAGTAGAGACAGTTGAAGTAGAGACAGTTGAAGTAGAGACAGTTGAAGTAGAGACAGTTGCTGTAGAGACAGTTGCAGTAGAGACAGTTGAAGTAGAGACAGTTGAAGTAGAGACAGTTGCTGTAGAGACAGTTGCAGTAGAGACAGTTGCTGTAGAGACAGTTGAATTAGAGACAGTTGCTGTAGAGTCAGTTGCTGTAGAGACAGTCGACGTATAGACAGTTGAAGTGGAGACAGTTGAAGTAGAGACAGTTGAAGTAGAGACAGTTGCTGTAGAGACAGTTGACGTTTAGTTATTATAAGATTTTACATGAAACATAATCCATTAATAATTTATTCACAGATCGGGTTGAATGGAACACTCCTCCTCATTCATTGCCTTCAACTGTTGTTATTGCCTGCCTTTTTCCAGTATGTCATTTATAGGGTTGACTATAATAAAATGGAATTTTCCATAAGCAACACTTGAGAGGGGTTGTGGCAGAATGCAGCGGAAGCCATAACACTGACAGAATCCACCAGAGTGTGAGGGAGAGTGTGAGGGAGAGAGAGAGAGACAGAGAGAGAGAGAGAGACAGAGAGAGAGAGAGAGACAGAGAGACAGAGACAGAGACAGAGACAGAGAGAGAGAGAGAGAGAGAGAGAGAGAGAGAGAGAGAGAGAGAGAGAGAGAGAGAGAGAGAGAGAGAGAGAGAGAGAGAGAGAGAGAGAGAGAGATAAGCCTCTCAGTGAAAAGGGCTGTAAAGCTGACATTGAAAATCCCTCTATCCCTCCATCCCAGCTCTCTTTCATAGAACACAGTCCCATAGGCATTGTCTGTTTAAGACCCTGTATTCCAATGTTCCACCATCGCTTCTCTCTTTGTCCAGATGTTGATATTGAGCTGCTATCGGCTATGTTTACGCTATCAAGATTAATCTGTTTCCAACTCCTCTCTTCCTGTGATCTGTCTATCCTCCTGGTGTTGTTAACATGTGGCCCTCCACAAAACATTACCTCATGACAGACAAAACGTTTATTGTCACAGATGAGGTTGGTGATTGTGAAACAGAGTCCAATGATGATGCTGACTATAATAAATCACTGGCTAAATCAACAAGTTAGATTAGAATACTTTCTTATTGTCTTCCCAAGGGGTGTCCTTGTCTCATCGCGCACCAGCGACTCCTGTGGCGGGCTGGGCGCAGTGTACGCTAGCCAAGGTGGCCAGGTGCACGATGTTTCCTCCGGCGCATTGCCGGAGGCTTCCGGGTTGGATGTGCGCTGTGTTAAAGAAGCAGCGGCTTGGTTGGTTGTGTATAGGAGGACGCATGACTTTCAACCTTCGTCTCTCCCGAGCCCGTACAGGAGTTGTAGCGATGAGACAAGATAGTAGCTACTACAACAACTGGATACTACGAAATTGGGGAGAAAAAGGGGTAAAATTCAAAAAATAAAAAAAATAAATAAAAAAAAAAGTATTGGAACCAACGGTATCATAAGTATTTATGGCCAAAGAAATAACATTGACTAGAGGCTCAACACTACAATGGACAGGATCCTAATACAGTACATCATCATTAATGGACTGGGCATAAAATCTCGTAGACTATAAGAAAAGATGGCCGTGTCAGAAAGAGTTGGCATAAACTCCCTGCTTAAAATCACTTGGCTTAGTCTGCCGAGCTTAAAACGGGGTCTTGTTCCTCATTAAGGGGAGTGCCCAGTGTAGATAACAAATAACACTCCGTTCTAGATAGTGAGCTATGATTTTGAACAGGGCCCATCGTGCACTATATAGGGAATAGGAAGTAATTTGGGACATAGTCTGTTCCAATATGACTAACTGCTGAGGAGGCTTAACAGATGTGGTCATTTATTTAATCTTCAGGTGCAGAGTTGCAAGCCAGGACAGGCAGCAGGGTCTTAGAGGGAGTTAATCAGAACCAGGGCAGGCAGCAGGGTCTTAGAGGGAGTTAATCAGAACCAGGGCAGGCAGCAGGGTCTTACAGGGACTTAATCAGAACCAGGGCAGGCAGCAGGGTCTTAGAGGGAGAAAGCCAGAACCAGGGCAGGCAGCAGGGTCTTAGAGGGAGTTAGCCAGAACCGGGGCAGGCAGCAGGGTCTTAGAGGGAGTTAGCCAGAACTAGGGCAGGCAGCAGGGTCTTAGAGGGAGTTAGCCAGAACCAGGGCAGGCAGCAGGGTCTTAGAGGGAGTTAATCAGAACCAGGGCAGGCAGCAGGATCTTAGAGGGAGTTAATCAGAACCAGGGCAGGCAGCAGGGTCTTAGAGGGAGTTAGCCAGAACCAGGGCAGGCAGAAGGGTCTTAGAGGGAGTTAATCAGAACCAGGGCAGGCAGCAGGGTCGTACAGGGAGTTAATCAGAACCAGGGCAGGCAGCAGGGTCTTACAGGGAGTTAACCAGAACCAGGGCAGGCAGCAGGGTCTTAGAGGGAGTTAGCCAGAACAAGGGCAGGCAGCAGGGTCTTAGAGGGAGTTAGCCAGAACCAGGGCAGGCAGAAGGTCTTAGATTGAGTTAATCAGAACCAGGGCAGGCAGCAGGGTCTTAGAGGGAGTTAATCAGAACCAGGGCAGGCAGCAGGGTCTTAGAGGGAGTTAGCTAGAACCAGGGCAGGCAGCAGGGTCTTAGAGGGAGTTAATCAGAACCAGGGTAGGCAGCGGGGTCTTAGAGGGAGTTAATCAGAACCAGGGCAGGCAGCAGGGTCTTAGAGGGAGTTAATCAGAACAAGGGCAGGCAGCAGGGTCTTAGAGGGAGTTAATCAGAACCAGGGCAGGCAGCAGGGTCTTAGAGGGAGTTAATCAGAACCAGGGCAGGCAGCAGGGTCTTAGAGGGAGTTAATCAGAACCAGGGCAGGCAGCAGGGTCTTACAGGGACTTAATCAGAACCAGGGCAGGCAACAGGGTCTTAGAGGGAGAAAGCCAGAACCAGGGCAGGCAGCAGGGTCTTAGAGGGAGTTAGCCAGAACCAGGGCAGGCAGCAGGGTCTTAGAGGGAGTTAGCCAGAACTAGGGCAGGCAGCAGGGTCTTAGAGGGAGTTAGCCAGAACGAGGGCAGGCAGCAGGGTCTTAGAGGGAGTTAGCCAGAACCAGGGCAGGCAGCAGGGTCTTAGAGGGAGTTATTCAGAACCAAGGCAGGCAGCAGGATCTTAGAGGGAGTTAATCAGAACCAGGGCAGGCAGCAGGGTCTTAGAGGGAGTTAGCCAGAACCAGGGCAGGCAGAAGGGTCTTAGAGGGAGTTAATCAGAACCAGGGCAGGCAGCAGGGTCGTACAGGGAGTTAATCAGAACCAGGGCAGGCAGCAGGGTCTTACAGGGAGTTAACCAGAACCAGGGCAGGCAGCAGGGTCTTAGAGGGAGTTAGCCAGAATCAGGGCAGGCAGCAGGGTCTTAGAGGGAGTTAGCCAGAACCAGGGCAGGCAGAAGGGTCTTAGATTGAGTTAATCAGAACCAGGGCAGGCAGCAGGGTCTTAGAGGGAGTTAATCAGAACCAGGGCAGGCAGCAGGGTCTTAGAGGGAGTTAATCAGAACCGGGGCAGGCAGCAGGGTCTTAGAGGGAGTTAATCAGAACCAGGGTAGGCAGCGGGGTCTTAGAGGGAGTTAATCAGAACCAGGGCAGGCAGCAGGGTCTTAGAGGGAGTTAATCAGAACCAGGGCAGGCAGCAGGGTCTTAGAGGGAGTTAATCAGAACCAGGGCAGGCAGCAGGGTCTTAGAGGGAGTTAACCAGAACCGGGGCAGGCAGCAGGGTCTTAGAGGGAGTTAATCAGAACCAGGGTAGGCAGCGGGGTCTTAGAGGGAGTTAATCAGAACCAGGGCAGGCAGCAGGGTCTTAGAGGGAGTTAATCAGAACCAGGGCAGGCAGCAGGGTCTTAGAGGGAGTTAATCAGAACCAGGGCAGGCAGCAGGGTCTTAGAGGGAGTTAATCAGAACCAGGGCAGGCAGCAGGGTCTTAGAGGGAGTTAATCAGAACCAGGGCAGGCAGCAGGGTCTTAGAGGGAGTTAATCAGAACCAGGGCAGGCAGCAGGGTCTTAGAGGGAGTTAATCAGAACCAGGGCTAGGCAGCAGGGTCTTACAGGGAGTTAATCAGAACCAGGGCAGGCGGCAGGGTCTTAACCAGAACCAGGGCTGGCGGCAGGGTCTTAACCAGAACCAGGGCAGGCGGCAGGGTCTTAGAGGGAGTTAGCTAGAACCAGGGCAGGCAGCAGGGTCTTAGAGGGAGTTAATCAGAACAAGGGCAGGCAGCAGGGTCTTAGAGGGAGTTAATCAGAACCAGGGCAGGCAGCAGGGTCTTAGAGGGAGTTAATCAGAACCAGGGCAGGCAGCAGGGTCTTACAGTGAGTTAATCAGAACCAGGGCAGGCAGCAGGGTCTTACAGGGAGTTAATCAGAACCAGGGCAGGCAGCAGGGTCTTACAGTGAGTTAATCAGAACCAGGGCAGGCAGCAGGGTCTTACAGGGAGTTAATCAGAACCAGGGCAGGCAGCAGGGTCTTAGAGGGAGTTAACCAGAACCAGGGCAGGCAGCAGGGTCTTAGAGGGAGTTAACCAGAACCAGGGCAGGCAGCAGGGTCTTAGAGGGAGTTAACCAGAACCAGGGCAGGCAGCAGGGTCTTCTCTAATAGCAACATAACATTATGTCTAGCAGTCTCTTACATGAAAATAACATTATGTCCAGTGGTCTCTTATTCGAAAATAACATTATGTCTAGTAGTCTGTAATAACAACATAACATTATGTCTAGTAGTCTGTAATAACAAAATAACATGATGTCTAGTAGTCTCTAATAACAACATAACATGATGTCTAGTAGTCTCTAATAACAACATAACATGATGTCTAGTAGTCTGTAATAACAACATAACATTATGTCTAGTAGTCTGTAATAACAACATAACATTATGTCTAGTAGTCTCTAATAACAACATAACATGATGTCTAGTAGTCTCTAATAGCAACATAACATTATGTCTAGTAGTCTCTAATAACAACATAACATTATGTCTAGTAGTCTGTAATAACAACATAACATTATGTCTAGTAGTCTGTAATAACAACATAACATTATGTCTAGTAGTCTGTAATAACAACATAACATGATGTCTAGTAGTCTCTAATAGCAACATAACATTATGTCTAGTAGTCTCTAATAACAACATAACATTATGTCTAGTAGTCTCTAATAACAACATAACATTATGTCTAGTAGTCTCTAATAGCAACATAACATTATGTCTAGTAGTCTCTAATAACAACATAACATGATGTCTAGTAGTCTCTAATAACAACATAACATTATGTCTAGTAGTCTCTAATAACAACATAACATTATGTCTAGTAGTCTCTAATAGCAACATAACATTGTGTCCAGTAGTCTGAAATAGCAAAATAAATATGATTTAATGTCTAGTAGTCTCTAATAGCAACATAACATTGTGTCCAGTAGTCTGAAATAGCAAAATAAATATGATTTAATGTCTAGTAATGTCCAGACTAAACATTTCCTTTGAGTATGTATTTAGTCTGCAAGCCAAGGCTGTTTCAAGTTTGAAGTATTAATGTCAAGTGCACAGGTACAGTGAAATGCCTTTCTTGCCAACTCCATATCCAACAATGTATTAATCAATATCAATGTAGCACTAAAAATAACAAGGTAGAACAAAAATACACAATAATGTACGGTGCTTTATAGATGGTCAGTTCAATGCCATACTATATACAGGGTCAGTTCAGTACCATATTAACAATGTACAGGGATACTGGAGTGATGGAGGTAGATATGTAGAGGGGTAAGGAGACAGGGATACTGGAGTGATGGAGGTAGACATGTATAGGGGGAAGGAGACTATATACAGGGTCAGTACCATATTAACAATGTACAGGGATACTAGAGTGATGGAGGTAGATATGTAGAGGGGTAAGGAGACAGGGATACTGGAGTGATGGAGGTAGACATGTATAGGGGGAAGGAGACTATATACAGGGTCAGTACCATATTAACAATGTACAGGGATACTGGAGTGATGGAGGTAGATATGTATAGGGGGAAGGTGACTATATACAGGGTCAGTACCATATTAACAATGTACAGGGATACTGGAGTGATGGAGGTAGATATGTAGAGGGGTAAGGAGACAGGGATACTGGAGTGATGGAGGTAGATATGTATAGGGGGAAGGAGACTATATACAGGGTCAGTACCATATTAACAATGTACAGGGATACTGGAGTGATGGAGGTAGATATGTAGAGGGGTGAGGTGACTATATACAGGGTCAGTTCAGTACCATATTAACAATGTACAGGGATACTGGAGTGATGGAGGTAGATATGTATAGGGGTAAACATACTATATACAGAGTCAGTTCCTGTACGATTTTCCCGAAGCGGATCCTCTGTTCTGACCACCACCCAGGACAATGGATCTAATCCCAGTAACTGACCCAAAACAACGGCGTTGCAGAAGGGGCAGACGGAGTGGCCTCCTGGTCAGGCTCCGTAGACGTGCACATCGCTCACCGCTCCTGTGTATACAACTTGTCAATGTCCTGTCTCTTGACAACAAGTTAGAGGAAATTTGAGCAAGGGTTGCCTTCCAGAGATACATCAGTGATTGTAACATTCTCTTTTACGGAAACATGGCGCTCTCGGGATATGTTGTCGGAAATGGTTCAGCCACCAGGCTTCTCCATGCATCGTGCTGACAGAGATAAACACCTCTCTGGGAAGAGGAAGGGCGGGGGTGTATGCTTCATGATTAACAACTCATGAAGTAATCATAACAACATACGGGCAGGAACTCAAGTCCTTCTGCTCACCCGATCTAGAATTCCTTGCAATCAAATGCCAGCCATTTTACCTACCTAGAGAATTCTCGTCAGTTATAGTCACAGCTGTGTACATTCCCCTTCAAGCAGACGCCAAGACGGCTATCAAGGAACAGGAAGCTGAAGAAATTTGGCTTGTCACCCAAAACCCCAACAAACTTTTATAGATGCACAATCAATAGCATCCTGTCGGGCTGTATCACAGCCTGGTACGGCAACTGCACCGCCGTAAAGCCGCAAGGCTCTCCAGAGGGTAGTGAGGTCTGCACAACGCATCCTCTGGGGCAAACTACCTGCCCTCCAGGACACCTGCAGCACCTGATGTCACAGGAAGGCCAAAAAGATCATCAAGGACAACAACCACCCGAGCCACTGCCTGGTCACACCATCCAGAAAGCAAGTGCATCAAAGCTGGGACCGAGAGACTGAAAAACGTCTTCTATCTCAAGGCCATCAGACTGTTAAACAGCAGAGAAGCTTCTGCCTACATTGAGACCCAATCACTGGCCACTTTAATAAATGGATCACTAGTCACTTTAAACAATGCCACTTTAAGAAATGCCACTTTAATAATGTTTATTTATCTTACATTACTCATATCACAAGTATATACTGTATTTTACACTATCTAATGCACCTTGCCTGTGCCGCTCGGTCCATTGCTTATCCATATACTTATATGTACATATTCTCATTCACCTCTTTAGATTGTGTGTGTATTAAGCAGTTGTTGGGGAATTGTAAGATTACTTGTTAGATATTACTGCATTGTCGGAACTAGAAGCACAAGCATTTTGCTACACTCGCATTAACAACTGTTAACCATGTGTATGTGACAAATACAAATTTGATTTGATGTTAGTTGAGATATGCAAGGTGACTTCAGAATATATGATCAACGGAGTAGCAGCAGATACAGCTACAGTTGAATCATTCACCGTTGCAGAGGTGTGTGAATAAATACAATTAGACAGCAATGTATTTTTATTAATCATGCCCCTCAACAGAACAGTTGTTGCATCCCAAATAGCAGTCTATTCCCATTGGGCCCTGGTCAACAGTAGTGCACTATATAGGGAACAGAGTGCCATTTGGGAAGCAACCTGTGTTAGTGGATGGCTGGCAGAGGAGGCTCAAGGCTGGTCTCTAACCTTGGGCTAAGTGGATGGCTGGCAGAGGAGGCTCAAGGCTGGTCTCTAACCTTGGGCTAAGTGGATGGCTGGCAGAGGAGGCTCAAGGCTGGTCTCTAACCTTGGGCCCAGTGGATGGCTGGCAGAGGAGGCTCAAGGCTGGTCTCTAACCTTGGGCTAAGTGGATGGCTGGTAGAGGAGGCTCAAGGCTGGTCTCTAACCTTGGGCTAAGTGGATGGCTGGTAGAGGAGGCTCAATGCTGGTCTCTAACCTTGGGCCCAGTGGATGGCTGGCAGAGGAGGCTCAAGGCTGGTATCTAACCTTGGGCTAAGTGGATGGCTGGCAGAGGAGGCTCAAGGTTGGTCTCTAACCTTGGGCTAAGCGGATGGCTGGCAGAGGAGGGTCAAGGCTGGTCTCTAACCTTGGGCTAAGCGGATGGCTGGTAGAGGAGGCTCAAGGCTTTTCTCTAACCTTGGGCTAAGCGGATGGCTGGTAGAGGAAGCTCAAGGCTGGTCTCTAACCTTGGGCTAAGTGGATGGCTGGCAGAGGAGGCTCAAGGCTGGTCTCTAACCTTGGGCTAAGTGGATGGCAGGTAGAGGAGGCTCAAGGCTGGTCTCTAATCTTGGGCCCAGTGGATGGCTGGTAGAGGAGGTTCAAGGTTGGTCTCTAACCTTGGGCTAAGTGGATGTCTGGCAGAGGAGGCTCAAGGCTGGTCTCTAACCTTGGGCTAAGTGGATGGCTGGCAGAGGAGGCTCAAGGTTGGTCTCTAACCTTGGGCTAAGTGGATGGCTGGCAGAGGAGGCTCAAGGCTGGCCTCTAACCTTGGGCCCAGTGGATGGCTGGCAGAGGAGGCTCAAGGCTGGTCTCTAACCTTGGGCTAAGTGGATGTCTGGCAGAGGTGGCTCAATGCTGGTCTCTAACTTTGGGCTAAGTGGATGTCTGGCAGAGGTGGCTCAATGCTGGTTTCTAACTTTGGGCTAAGTGGATTTCTGGCAGAGGAGGCTCAAGGCTGGTCTCTAACCTTGGGCTAAGTGGATGTCTGGCAGAGGATGCTCAATGCTGGTCTCTAACCTTGGGCTAAGCGGTACTCTAATGTACGTGTCACCTCAGCGTTATTTATGTGATGGGTTGTTTGTGTGTTGTGGTCCGGTGAGACGTCGACGGGTCGTGACCCCTATTTTTCAATCTGAAATGCCTTGACCTGAATCAGTCACACGTTTGGCTCTACGACAGTGAAATACTGTATCTCTGGAGGACAGCTTTCAGACTGAGTATTGGGCCAACAGATCTATAATCATAGTTGGGTTGATTGGAGTTTTTAAGAGTTGAACGTAGATTCACCTGTTTGTATGACTCTATCCTTGGGGCGTTTAAAACTTTCAGTGAAAAGGATACTACCCTGTTAATCTATATGAAATATGTACATTAATGTACATTCATGTCTGAAAAATAAAACATGACTCAGGTCAACAAACTTGTCGAATTTGAAACCGATCTCAATCAAAACAGCAAATTGGACAAAGGAAAAGGGAGTGGAGGGCTTGCAAGTGCTTCTTCTTCTTCTTCTTCTTCTTCTTCTTCTTCTGCTTCTTCTTCTTCTTCTTCTGCTTCTTCTTCTTCTTCTTCTTCTTCTTCTTCTTCTTCTTCTTCTTCTTCTTCTTCTGCTTCTTCTTCTTCTTCTTCTTCTTCTTCTTCTTCTTCTTCTTCTTCTTCTTCTGCTTCTTCTTCTTCTTCTTCTTCTGCTTCTTCTTCTGCTTCTTCTTCTTCTTCTTCTTCTTCTTCTTCTTCTTCTTCTTCTTTCTCCGGTGTAATGCAGGGAAATAGATTTGTTTTACTTCAGTGTCTTCACTAGTCTGCCATCTCCTTTCTCTGATAGTATTGGAACAGATGTGAATGAGCTTCCTGGTTAATAAAATACAGAGACGTGAAAAAGTATTTGTTCCCTTTATGAATGTTTTTAATACTGAATGTTATCAGATCTTCAACAAAAAGTTAGTATTAGATAAAGGGAACCTGAGTTTACAAATAACAAAACATATATATGCTTATTTTATTTATTTAATTAACAACGTTATGGAACTCCCAATTCCCCTGTGTGTAAAAGTAATTCCCTTACAATCAATAACTGGTTGTGCCTTTAGCTGCTATGACTGCAACCAAACACTTCCTGTAGTTGTTGATCAGTCTCTCACGTCGCTGGGGAGGAATTTTGACACACTCGTGCATACAGAACTGCTGTAACTCATCAACATTTGTGGGTTTTCAAGTAAGAACTGCTCATTTCGATTCCTGCCACACCGTCTCAATTGGGATTAGGACTTTGACTAGGCCATTCCAAAATGTAAAATCTTTAGCTTTTTATTCATTTTCATGTAGACTTGGTTGTGTGTTTTGGATCTTGCTGCATGACCCAGTTGCACTTCAGCTTCAGCTCACAGACTGATGGCCTGACGTTCTCCTGTAGAATTCTCTGTTTACTGTCCTTGTGATTGAGTTCACCCCCTCCAGGTGTCGCTTATTTTCCCCGGTGTATTTATCTCTGTGTTTCCTGTCTCTCTGTACCAGTTCGTCTTGTATGCTCAAGTCTACCAGCGTGTTTTTCCCGTGCGCCTGCGTTTTCTATTCTCTTTTTGCTAGTCCTCCCGGTTTTGACCCCGGTCTTGACCCTTGCCTGTTTCTGGACTCTATACCTGCCTGCCTGACCATTCTGCCTGCCTTGACCTCTCTTGAGCTCTTTTGCCTACCCTTTTGGATTTTAAGAAATATCAAAGACTCAAACCATCTGTTTGCATCTGGGTCTTGCCTTGTGCCCTTAAAGATGCAGTGGCTTACGAAAGTATTCTTAAGCATTTTTCCCATTTTGTTGCCTTACAACCTGGAATTAAAATATATATATTTTTTTAGGTTTGTATCATTTGATTTACACAACATGCCTCCCACTTTGAAGATGAAAAATATTTTTTATTGTTAAACAAACAAGAAATAATAAAAAAAACAGAACTTGAGCTTGCTTAACTATTCACCCCCCCACAGTCAATACTTTGTAGACCCACCTTTTGCAGCAATTACAGCTGCAGGTCTCTTGGGGTATGCCTCTATAAACTTGGCACATCTAGCCACTGGGATTTTTGCCCATTCTTCAAGTCAAAACTGCTCCAGCTCCTTCAAGTTGGATGGGTTCTGCAGGTGTACAGCAATCTTTAAGTCATACCACAGATTGGATTGAGGTCTGGGCTTTGACTAGGTTGTAATGCAACAAAACAGGAAAAATGCCAAGTGGGATGAATACTTTTGCAAGGCACTGTACAGAGCAGAATTCATGGTTCCTTCTATTAAGGAAAGTCATACCGGTCCTGAGGCAGCAAAGTATTCCCAAACCACCACCATGCTTGAGCGTTGGTATGAGTTTCTTACTGTGGAATGCAGTGTGTGGTTTTCACCAGACATAACGGGTCTCATCTCATCCAAAAAGTTGACTCAAAGTTTTCCAGAAAGCACCTGGAAACACCTGGATGATCATCATGACTCCTGGACAAATGTTCTATGGACAGATTAGTTAAAAATATAACTTTTTGGACGACATGGGTCTCATTATGCCTGCCGAAAACCAAACACTGCATTTGTGGGACCGGAAGACACTGGTGTGTGCCTTTCCAAATCATGTCCGATCATTTAAATTTAGGAGCTCAGAAAAAAATCATTTTTTCATTTAAATTTACCGCAGGTGGACTGCAATCAAGTTGTAGAAACATCTCAAGGATGATCTATTGAAACAGGATTCACCTGAGCTCAATTTCGTGTCTCATAGCAAGTGGTCTGAATACTTTTTAAAATTCATATTTCCTGTTTTTTTTTGTTATATTTGCAAACATTTCTAAAAACTCTGGTTGCTTTGTCATTATGGGGTATTGTGTGTAGATTGATGAGTATAAATATATATTTTTAATCCATTTTAGAATAAGGCTGCAACGTAACAAAATGTGGAAAATGTTAAGGGGTCTGAATACTTTACGAATGCGCTGTTGGTTGTTTACTATTTATCACAGTATGATGCCATGCCACTCATTTATTCAATCACAAACAGCTTTCGTTTTATTGATACAATATATACAAAAGAGCTGCTGCCTCTGATAATAATTTTAGAGTAGCAATTTCCCTCTTCTAAAACCAAATAGAAGGGAACACAATATGCCCCAGCAGAGGGAGGAGTTTTAGAACCCTCTGTGTACATAATCTTTTGACCAGTGTTAATCTCTCTTTGATAATTGGTCACATACTGCACATGCTTACGTCAACTATCGCAAAACATAACACAAATATCAACTTGCAGATGTTGACATATGCGTTCATGAAATACTTACTGACATACGAAATGCTAATGTACTGCTTATAAATTAGGTTAACCCGGCTACCCATCCACTAAGCCCCTTCCAAATGCCACGCCCACTAACGTTTCTTCTCGGCGATGAGTCTGGATTTAATCTTCTCCCCGATGACATCTCTACTGCAAAAACACATTCAAACTGTTCTGAATGGTCCCAATAAATGATGAGCAGAACAGAGCATGAACACATGTGGGTAAAGCGGAATTTCAAAAATACTGCTGGCTTTTATGTAATCTGATTGGTTAGAGACGATCCAATCACTCACTTTGACATCAGGAGAAAGGACTTCTAGGATGGCAGTCTGACTGAATGGATCAGGAGAAAGGACTTCTAGGATGGCAGTCTGACTGAATGGATCAGGAGAAAGGACTTCTAGGATGGCAGTCTGACTGAATGGATCAGGAGAAAGGACTTCTAGGATGGCAGTCTGACTGAATGGATCAGGAGAAAGGACTTCTAGGATGGCAGTCTGACTGAATGGATCAGGAGAAAGATCTTCTAGGATGGCAGTCTGACTGAATGGATCAGGAGAAAGGACTTCTAAGATGGCAGTCTGACTGAATGGATCAGGAGAAAGGACTTCTAGGATGGCAGTCTGACTGAATGGATCAGGAGAAAGGACTTCTAGGATGGCAGTCTGACTGAATGGATCAGGAGAAAGGACTTCTAGGATGGCAGTCTGACTGAATGGATCAGGAGAAAGGACTTCTAGGATGGCAGTCTGACTGAATGGATCAGGAGAAAGGACTTCTAGGATGGCAGTCTGACTGAATGGATCAGGAGAAAGGACTTCTAGGATGGCAGTCTGACTGAATGGATCAGGAGAAAGGACTTCTAAGATGGCAGTCTGACTGAATGGATCAGGAGAAAGGACTTCTAGGATGGCAGTCTGACTGAATGGATCAGGAGAAAGGACTTCTAAGATGGCAGTCTGACTGAATGTATTGATAGATAGAGCAGGGGAATTAAATTCAGTATGAGTCATCATCTGAAGTGTAAACCAGTATTTCACCACGCATTAGAAAAAGACACATGTTCATGCAGACAGCAGAGTCTCTCTGCAGTTTATACAACAGGTGGGTCTAATCCAGTTCATACAACAGGTGGGTCTAATCCAGTAGTGTCTCTCTGCAGTTTATACAACAGGTGGGTCTAATCCAGTTCATACAACAGGTGGGTCTAATCCAGTAGAGTCTCTCTCTGCAGTTTATACAACATGTGGGTCTAATCCAGTAGAGTCTCTCTGCAGTTTATACAACAGGTGGGTCTAATCCAGTAGTGTCTCTCTGCAGTTCATACAACAGGTGGGTATAATACAGCAGTGTCTCTCTGCAGTTCATACAACAGGTGGGTCTAATCCAGTAGTGTCTCTCTGCAGTTTATACAACAGGTGGGTCTAATCCAGTAGTGTCTCTCTGCAGTTTATACAACAGGTGGGTCTAATCCAGTTTATACAACAGGTGGGTCTAATCTAGTTTATACAACAGGTGGGTCTAATCTAGTTTATACAACAGGTGGGTCTAATCTAGTTTATACAACAGGTGGGTCTAATCTAGTTTATACAACAGGTGGGTCTAATCTAGTTTATACAACAGGTGGGTCTAATCTAGTTTATACAACAGGTGGGTCTAATCTAGTTTATACAACAGGTGGGTCTAATCCAGTTTATACAACAGGTGGGTCTAATCCAGTTTATACAACAGGTGGGTCTAATCTAGTTTATACAACAGGTGGGTCTAATCTAGTTTATACAACAGGTGGGTCTAATCTAGTTTATACAACAGGTGGGTCTAATCTAGTTTATACAACAGGTGGGTCTAATCTAGTTTATACAACAGGTGGGTCTAATCCAGTTTATACAACAGGTGGGTCTAATCCAGTTTATACAACAGGTGGGTCTAATCTAGTTTATACAACAGGTGGGTCTAATCTAGTTTATACAACAGGTGGGTCTAATCTAGTTTATACAACAGGTGGGTCTAATCTAGTTTATACAACAGGTGGGTCTAATCTAGTTTATACAACAGGTGGGTCTAATCTAGTTTATACAACAGGTGGGTCTAATCTAGTTTATACAACAGGTGGGTCTAATCTAGTTTATACAACAGGTGGGTCTAATCTAGTTTATACAACAGGTGGGTCTAATCCAGTTTATACAACAGGTGGGTCTAATCCAGTTTATACAACAGGTGGGTCTAATCTAGTTTATACAACAGGTGGGTCTAATCTAGTTTATACAACAGGTGGGTCTAATCTAGTTTATACAACAGGTGGGTCTAATCTAGTTTATACAACAGGTGGGTCTAATCTAGTTTATACAACAGGTGGGTCTAATCCAGTTTATACAACAGGTGGGTCTAATCCAGTTTATACAACAGGTGGGTCTAATCTAGTTTATACAACAGGTGGGTCTAATCTAGTTTATACAACAGGTGGGTCTAATCTAGTTTATACAACAGGTGGGTCTAATCTAGTTTATACAACAGGTGGGTCTAATCTAGTTTATACAACAGGTGGGTCTAATCTAGTTTATACAACAGGTGGGTCTAATCTAGTTTATACAACAGGTGGGTCTAATCTAGTTTATACAACAGGTGGGTCTAATCTAGTTTATACAACAGGTGGGTCTAATCTAGTTTATACAACAGGTGGGTCTAATCTAGTTTATACAACAGGTGGGTCTAATCTAGTTTATACAACAGGTGGGTCTAATCTAGTTTATACAACAGGTGGGTCTAATCCAGCAGTGTCTCTATGCAGTTCATACAACAGGTGGGTCTAATCTAGTTTATACAACAGGTGGGTCTAATCTAGTTTATACAACAGGTGGGTCTAATCTAGTTTATACAACAGGTGGGTCTAATCTAGTTTATACAACAGGTGGGTCTAATCTAGTTTATACAACAGGTGGGTCTAATCTAGTTTATACAACAGGTGGGTCTAATCTAGTTTATACAACAGGTGGGTCTAATCTAGTTTATACAACAGGTGGGTCTAATCTAGTTTATACAACAGGTGGGTCTAATCCAGTAGTGTCTCTATGCAGTTTATACAACAGGTGGCTCTAATCCAGGTTATACAACAGGTGGCTCTAATCCAGTTTATACAACAGGTGGGTCTAATCCAGTAGTGTCTCTCTGCAGTTTATACAACAGGTGGGTCTAAACCAGTTCATACAACAGGTGGGTCTAATCCAGTAGTGTCTCTATGCAGTTTATACAACAGGTGGCTCTAATCCAGGTTATACAACAGGTGGGTCTAATCTAGTTTATACAACAGGTGGGTCTAATCCAGTTCATACAACAGGTGGGTCTAAACCAGTTCATACAACAGGTGGGTCTAATCCAGTAGTGTCTCTATGCAGTTTATACAACAGGTGGCTCTAATCCAGCAGAGTCTCTCTGCAGTTTATACAACAGGTGGGTCTAATCCAGTAGTGTCTCTATGCAGTTTATACAACAGGTGGCTCTAATCCAGCAGAGTCTCTCTGCAGTTTATACAACAGGTGGGTCTAATCCAGTAGTGTCTCTCTGCAGTTTATACAACAGGTGGGTCTAATACAGCAGAGTCTCTCTGCAGTTTATACAACAGGTGGGTCTAATCCAGTAGTGTCTCTCTGCAGTTTATACAACAGGTGGGTCTAATCCAGTAGTGTCTCTCTGCAGTTTATACAACAGGTGGGTCTAATCCAGTAGTGTCTCTCTGCAGTTTATACAACAGGTGGGTCTAATCCAGTAGTGTCTCTCTGCAGTTCATACAACAGGTGGGTCTAATCTAGTTTATACAACAGGTGGGTCTAATCTAGTTTATACAACAGGTGGGTCTAATCTAGTTTATACAACAGGTGGGTCTAATCCAGCAGTGTCTCTATGCAGTTCATACAACAGGTGGGTCTAATCTAGTTTATACAACAGGTGGGTCTAATCTAGTTTATACAACAGGTGGGTCTAATCTAGTTTATACAACAGGTGGGTCTAATCTAGTTTATACAACAGGTGGGTCTAATCTAGTTTATACAACAGGTGGGTCTAATCTAGTTTATACAACAGGTGGGTCTAATCTAGTTTATACAACAGGTGGGTCTAATCTAGTTTATACAACAGGTGGGTCTAATCTAGTTTATACAACAGGTGGGTCTAATCCAGTAGTGTCTCTATGCAGTTTATACAACAGGTGGCTCTAATCCAGGTTATACAACAGGTGGCTCTAATCCAGTTTATACAACAGGTGGGTCTAATCCAGTAGTGTCTCTCTGCAGTTTATACAACAGGTGGGTCTAAACCAGTTCATACAACAGGTGGGTCTAATCCAGTAGTGTCTCTATGCAGTTTATACAACAGGTGGCTCTAATCCAGGTTATACAACAGGTGGGTCTAATCTAGTTTATACAACAGGTGGGTCTAATCCAGTTCATACAACAGGTGGGTCTAAACCAGTTCATACAACAGGTGGGTCTAATCCAGTAGTGTCTCTATGCAGTTTATACAACAGGTGGCTCTAATCCAGCAGAGTCTCTCTGCAGTTTATACAACAGGTGGGTCTAATCCAGTAGTGTCTCTATGCAGTTTATACAACAGGTGGCTCTAATCCAGCAGAGTCTCTCTGCAGTTTATACAACAGGTGGGTCTAATCCAGTAGTGTCTCTCTGCAGTTTATACAACAGGTGGGTCTAATACAGCAGAGTCTCTCTGCAGTTTATACAACAGGTGGGTCTAATCCAGTAGTGTCTCTCTGCAGTTTATACAACAGGTGGGTCTAATCCAGTAGTGTCTCTCTGCAGTTTATACAACAGGTGGGTCTAATCCAGTAGTGTCTCTCTGCAGTTTATACAACAGGTGGGTCTAATCCAGTAGTGTCTCTCTGCAGTTTATACAACAGGTGGGTCTAATCCAGTAGTGTCTCTCTGCAGTTTATACAACAGGTGGGTCTAATCCAGTAGTGTCTCTCTGCAGTTTATACAAAAGGTGGGTCTAATCCAGTAGTGTCTCTCTGCAGTTTATACAACAGGTGGGTCTAATCCAGTAGTGTCTCTCTGCAGTTTATACAACAGGTGGGTCTAATCCAGTAGTGTCTCTCTGCAGTTTATACAACAGGTGGGTCTAATCCAGTAGTGTCTCTCTGCAGTTTATACAAAAGGTGGGTCTAATCCAGTAGTGTCTCTCTGCAGTTTATACAACAGGTGGGTCTAATCCAGTAGTGTCTCTCTGCAGTTTATACAAAAGGTGGGTCTAATCCAGTAGTGTCTCTCTGCAGTTTATACAACAGGTGGGTCTAATCCAGCAGTGTCTCTCTGCAGTTTATACAACAGGTGGGTCTAATCCAGTAGTGTCTCTCTGCAGTTTATACAACAGGTGGGTCTAATCCAGTTTATACAACAGGTGGGTCTAATCCAGTAGTGTCTCTCTGCAGTTTATACAACAGGTGGGTCTAATACAGCAGTGTCTCTCTGCAGTTTATACAACAGGTGGGTCTAATCCAGTTTATACAACAGGTGGGTCTAATCCAGTTTATACAACAGGTGGCTCTAATCCAGTTTATACAACAGGTGGGTCTAAACCAGTTCATACAACAGGTGGCTCTAATCCAGCAGTGTCTCTCTGCAGTTTCTACAACAGGTGGGTCTAATCCAGTTTATACAATAGGTGGGTCTAATCCAGTAGTGTCTCTCTGCAGTGTCTACAACAGGTGGGTCTAATCTAGTTCATACAACAGGTGGGTCTAATCTAGTTTATACAACAGGTGGGTCTAATCTAGTTTATACAACAGGTGGGTCTAATCTAGTTTATACAACAGGTGGGTCTAATCTAGTTTATACAACAGGTGGGTCTAATCTAGTTTATACAACAGGTGGGTCTAATCTAGTTTATACAACAGGTGGGTCTAATCTAGTTTATACAACAGGTGGGTCTAATCTAGTTTATACAACAGGTGGGTCTAATCTAGTTTATACAACAGGTGGGTCTAATCTAGTTTATACAACAGGTGGGTCTAATCCAGTAGTGTCTCTATGCAGTTTATACAACAGGTGGCTCTAATCCAGGTTATACAACAGGTGGCTCTAATCCAGTTTATACAACAGGTGGGTCTAATCCAGTAGTGTCTCTCTGCAGTTTATACAACAGGTGGGTCTAAACCAGTTCATACAACAGGTGGGTCTAATCCAGTAGTGTCTCTATGCAGTTTATACAACAGGTGGCTCTAATCCAGGTTATACAACAGGTGGGTCTAATCTAGTTTATACAACAGGTGGGTCTAATCCAGTTCATACAACAGGTGGGTCTAAACCAGTTCATACAACAGGTGGGTCTAATCCAGTAGTGTCTCTATGCAGTTTATACAACAGGTGGCTCTAATCCAGCAGAGTCTCTCTGCAGTTTATACAACAGGTGGGTCTAATCCAGTAGTGTCTCTATGCAGTTTATACAACAGGTGGCTCTAATCCAGCAGAGTCTCTCTGCAGTTTATACAACAGGTGGGTCTAATCCAGTAGTGTCTCTCTGCAGTTTATACAACAGGTGGGTCTAATACAGCAGAGTCTCTCTGCAGTTTATACAACAGGTGGGTCTAATCCAGTAGTGTCTCTCTGCAGTTTATACAACAGGTGGGTCTAATCCAGTAGTGTCTCTCTGCAGTTTATACAACAGGTGGGTCTAATCCAGTAGTGTCTCTCTGCAGTTTATACAACAGGTGGGTCTAATCCAGTAGTGTCTCTCTGCAGTTTATACAACAGGTGGGTCTAATCCAGTAGTGTCTCTCTGCAGTTTATACAACAGGTGGGTCTAATCCAGTAGTGTCTCTCTGCAGTTTATACAAAAGGTGGGTCTAATCCAGTAGTGTCTCTCTGCAGTTTATACAACAGGTGGGTCTAATCCAGTAGTGTCTCTCTGCAGTTTATACAAAAGGTGGGTCTAATCCAGTAGTGTCTCTCTGCAGTTTATACAACAGGTGGGTCTAATCCAGTAGTGTCTCTCTGCAGTTTATACAAAAGGTGGGTCTAATCCAGTAGTGTCTCTCTGCAGTTTATACAACAGGTGGGTCTAATCCAGTAGTGTCTCTCTGCAGTTTATACAAAAGGTGGGTCTAATCCAGTAGTGTCTCTCTGCAGTTTATACAACAGGTGGGTCTAATCCAGCAGTGTCTCTCTGCAGTTTATACAACAGGTGGGTCTAATCCAGTAGTGTCTCTCTGCAGTTTATACAACAGGTGGGTCTAATCCAGTTTATACAACAGGTGGGTCTAATCCAGTAGTGTCTCTCTGCAGTTTATACAACAGGTGGGTCTAATACAGCAGTGTCTCTCTGCAGTTTATACAACAGGTGGGTCTAATCCAGTTTATACAACAGGTGGGTCTAATCCAGTTTATACAACAGGTGGCTCTAATCCAGTTTATACAACAGGTGGGTCTAAACCAGTTCATACAACAGGTGGCTCTAATCCAGCAGTGTCTCTCTGCAGTTTCTACAACAGGTGGGTCTAATCTAGTTTATACAACAGGTGGGTCTAATCTAGTTTATACAACAGGTGGGTCTAATCTAGTTTATACAACAGGTGGGTCTAATCTAGTTTATACAACAGGTGGGTCTAATCTAGTTTATACAACAGGTGGGTCTAATCTAGTTTATACAACAGGTGGGTCTAATCTAGTTTATACAACAGGTGGGTCTAATCTAGTTTATACAACAGGTGGGTCTAATCTAGTTTATACAACAGGTGGGTCTAATCCAGTAGTGTCTCTATGCAGTTTATACAACAGGTGGCTCTAATCCAGGTTATACAACAGGTGGCTCTAATCCAGTTTATACAACAGGTGGGTCTAATCCAGTAGTGTCTCTCTGCAGTTTATACAACAGGTGGGTCTAAACCAGTTCATACAACAGGTGGGTCTAATCCAGTAGTGTCTCTATGCAGTTTATACAACAGGTGGCTCTAATCCAGGTTATACAACAGGTGGGTCTAATCTAGTTAATACAACAGGTGGGTCTAATCCAGTTCATACAACAGGTGGGTCTAAACCAGTTCATACAACAGGTGGGTCTAATCCAGTAGTGTCTCTATGCAGTTTATACAACAGGTGGCTCTAATCCAGCAGAGTCTCTCTGCAGTTTATACAACAGGTGGGTCTAATCCAGTAGTGTCTCTATGCAGTTTATACAACAGGTGGCTCTAATCCAGCAGAGTCTCTCTGCAGTTTATACAACAGGTGGGTCTAATCCAGTAGTGTCTCTCTGCAGTTTATACAACAGGTGGGTCTAATACAGCAGAGTCTCTCTGCAGTTTATACAACAGGTGGGTCTAATCCAGTAGTGTCTCTCTGCAGTTTATACAACAGGTGGGTCTAATCCAGTAGTGTCTCTCTGCAGTTTATACAACAGGTGGGTCTAATCCAGTAGTGTCTCTCTGCAGTTTATACAACAGGTGGGTCTAATCCAGTAGTGTCTCTCTGCAGTTTATACAACAGGTGGGTCTAATCCAGTAGTGTCTCTCTGCAGTTTATACAACAGGTGGGTCTAATCCAGTAGTGTCTCTCTGCAGTTTATACAAAAGGTGGGTCTAATCCAGTAGTGTCTCTCTGCAGTTTATACAACAGGTGGGTCTAATCCAGTAGTGTCTCTCTGCAGTTTATACAAAAGGTGGGTCTAATCCAGTAGTGTCTCTCTGCAGTTTATACAACAGGTGGGTCTAATCCAGTAGTGTCTCTCTGCAGTTTATACAAAAGGTGGGTCTAATCCAGTAGTGTCTCTCTGCAGTTTATACAACAGGTGGGTCTAATCCAGTAGTGTCTCTCTGCAGTTTATACAAAAGGTGGGTCTAATCCAGTAGTGTCTCTCTGCAGTTTATACAACAGGTGGGTCTAATCCAGCAGTGTCTCTCTGCAGTTTATACAACAGGTGGGTCTAATCCAGTAGTGTCTCTCTGCAGTTTATACAACAGGTGGGTCTAATCCAGTTTATACAACAGGTGGGTCTAATCCAGTAGTGTCTCTCTGCAGTTTATACAACAGGTGGGTCTAATACAGCAGTGTCTCTCTGCAGTTTATACAACAGGTGGGTCTAATCCAGTTTATACAACAGGTGGGTCTAATCCAGTTTATACAACAGGTGGCTCTAATCCAGTTTATACAACAGGTGGGTCTAAACCAGTTCATACAACAGGTGGCTCTAATCCAGCAGTGTCTCTCTGCAGTTTCTACAACAGGTGGGTCTAATCCAGTTTATACAATAGGTGGGTCTAATCCAGTAGTGTCTCTCTGCAGTGTCTACAACAGGTGGGTCTAATCTAGTTCATACAACAGGTGGGTCTAATCTAGTTTATACAACAGGTGGGTCTAATCTAGTTTATACAACAGGTGGGTCTAATCTAGTTTATACAACAGGTGGGTCTAATCTAGTTTATACAACAGGTGGGTCTAATCTAGTTCATACAACAGGTGGGTCTAATCTAGTTTATACAACAGGTGGGTCTAATCTAGTTTATACAACAGGTGGGTCTAATCTAGTTTATACAACAGGTGGGTCTAATCTAGTTTATACAACAGGTGGGTCTAATCTAGTTTATACAACAGGTGGGTCTAATCCAGTAGTGTCTCTATGCAGTTTATACAACAGGTGGCTCTAATCCAGGTTATACAACAGGTGGCTCTAATCCAGTTTATACAACAGGTGGGTCTAATCCAGTAGTGTCTCTCTGCAGTTTATACAACAGGTGGGTCTAAACCAGTTCATACAACAGGTGGGTCTAATCCAGTAGTGTCTCTATGCAGTTTATACAACAGGTGGCTCTAATCCAGGTTATACAACAGGTGGGTCTAATCTAGTTTATACAACAGGTGGGTCTAATCCAGTTCATACAACAGGTGGGTCTAAACCAGTTCATACAACAGGTGGGTCTAATCCAGTAGTGTCTCTATGCAGTTTATACAACAGGTGGCTCTAATCCAGCAGAGTCTCTCTGCAGTTTATACAACAGGTGGGTCTAATCCAGTAGTGTCTCTATGCAGTTTATACAACAGGTGGCTCTAATCCAGCAGAGTCTCTCTGCAGTTTATACAACAGGTGGGTCTAATCCAGTAGTGTCTCTCTGCAGTTTATACAACAGGTGGGTCTAATACAGCAGAGTCTCTCTGCAGTTTATACAACAGGTGGGTCTAATCCAGTAGTGTCTCTCTGCAGTTTATACAACAGGTGGGTCTAATCCAGTAGTGTCTCTCTGCAGTTTATACAACAGGTGGGTCTAATCCAGTAGTGTCTCTCTGCAGTTTATACAACAGGTGGGTCTAATCCAGTAGTGTCTCTCTGCAGTTTATACAACAGGTGGGTCTAATCCAGTAGTGTCTCTCTGCAGTTTATACAACAGGTGGGTCTAATCCAGTAGTGTCTCTCTGCAGTTTATACAAAAGGTGGGTCTAATCCAGTAGTGTCTCTCTGCAGTTTATACAACAGGTGGGTCTAATCCAGTAGTGTCTCTCTGCAGTTTATACAAAAGGTGGGTCTAATCCAGTAGTGTCTCTCTGCAGTTTATACAACAGGTGGGTCTAATCCAGTAGTGTCTCTCTGCAGTTTATACAAAAGGTGGGTCTAATCCAGTAGTGTCTCTCTGCAGTTTATACAACAGGTGGGTCTAATCCAGTAGTGTCTCTCTGCAGTTTATACAAAAGGTGGGTCTAATCCAGTAGTGTCTCTCTGCAGTTTATACAACAGGTGGGTCTAATCCAGCAGTGTCTCTCTGCAGTTTATACAACAGGTGGGTCTAATCCAGTAGTGTCTCTCTGCAGTTTATACAACAGGTGGGTCTAATCCAGTTTATACAACAGGTGGGTCTAATCCAGTAGTGTCTCTCTGCAGTTTATACAACAGGTGGGTCTAATACAGCAGTGTCTCTCTGCAGTTTATACAACAGGTGGGTCTAATCCAGTTTATACAACAGGTGGGTCTAATCCAGTTTATACAACAGGTGGCTCTAATCCAGTTTATACAACAGGTGGGTCTAAACCAGTTCATACAACAGGTGGCTCTAATCCAGCAGTGTCTCTCTGCAGTTTCTACAACAGGTGGGTCTAATCCAGTTTATACAATAGGTGGGTCTAATCCAGTAGTGTCTCTCTGCAGTGTCTACAACAGGTGGGTCTAATCTAGTTCATACAACAGGTGGGTCTAATCCAGCAGTGTCTCTCTGCAGTTTATACAACAGGTGGGTCTAATCCAGTAGTGTCTCTCTGCAGTTTATACAACAGGTGGGTCTAATCCAGTAGTGTCTCTCTGCAGTTTATACAACAGGTGGGTCTAATCCAGTAGTGTCTCTCTGCAGTTTATACAACAGGTGGGTCTAATCCAGTAGTGTCTCTCTGCAGTTTATACAACAGGTGGGTCTAATCCAGTAGTGTCTCTCTGCAGTTTATACAACAGGTGGGTCTAATCCAGTAGTGTCTCTCTGCAGTTTATACAAAAGGTGGGTCTAATCCAGTAGTGTCTCTCTGCAGTTTATACAACAGGTGGGTCTAATCCAGTAGTGTCTCTCTGCAGTTTATACAAAAGGTGGGTCTAATCCAGTAGTGTCTCTCTGCAGTTTATACAACAGGTGGGTCTAATCCAGTAGTGTCTCTCTGCAGTTTATACAAAAGGTGGGTCTAATCCAGTAGTGTCTCTCTGCAGTTTATACAACAGGTGGGTCTAATCCAGTAGTGTCTCTCTGCAGTTTATACAAAAGGTGGGTCTAATCCAGTAGTGTCTCTCTGCAGTTTATACAACAGGTGGGTCTAATCCAGCAGTGTCTCTCTGCAGTTTATACAACAGGTGGGTCTAATCCAGTAGTGTCTCTCTGCAGTTTATACAACAGGTGGGTCTAATCCAGTTTATACAACAGGTGGGTCTAATCCAGTAGTGTCTCTCTGCAGTTTATACAACAGGTGGGTCTAATACAGCAGTGTCTCTCTGCAGTTTATACAACAGGTGGGTCTAATCCAGTTTATACAACAGGTGGGTCTAATCCAGTTTATACAACAGGTGGCTCTAATCCAGTTTATACAACAGGTGGGTCTAAACCAGTTCATACAACAGGTGGCTCTAATCCAGCAGTGTCTCTCTGCAGTTTCTACAACAGGTGGGTCTAATCCAGTTTATACAATAGGTGGGTCTAATCCAGTAGTGTCTCTCTGCAGTGTCTACAACAGGTGGGTCTAATCTAGTTCATACAACAGGTGGGTCTAATCTAGTTTATACAACAGGTGGGTCTAATCTAGTTTATACAACAGGTGGGTCTAATCTAGTTTATACAACAGGTGGGTCTAATCTAGTTTATACAACAGGTGGGTCTAATCTAGTTCATACAACAGGTGGGTCTAATCTAGTTTATACAACAGGTGGGTCTAATCTAGTTTATACAACAGGTGGGTCTAATCTAGTTTATACAACAGGTGGGTCTAATCTAGTTTATACAACAGGTGGGTCTAATCTAGTTTATACAACAGGTGGGTCTAATCCAGTAGTGTCTCTATGCAGTTTATACAACAGGTGGCTCTAATCCAGGTTATACAACAGGTGGCTCTAATCCAGTTTATACAACAGGTGGGTCTAATCCAGTAGTGTCTCTCTGCAGTTTATACAACAGGTGGGTCTAAACCAGTTCATACAACAGGTGGGTCTAATCCAGTAGTGTCTCTATGCAGTTTATACAACAGGTGGCTCTAATCCAGGTTATACAACAGGTGGGTCTAATCTAGTTTATACAACAGGTGGGTCTAATCCAGTTCATACAACAGGTGGGTCTAAACCAGTTCATACAACAGGTGGGTCTAATCCAGTAGTGTCTCTATGCAGTTTATACAACAGGTGGCTCTAATCCAGCAGAGTCTCTCTGCAGTTTATACAACAGGTGGGTCTAATCCAGTAGTGTCTCTATGCAGTTTATACAACAGGTGGCTCTAATCCAGCAGAGTCTCTCTGCAGTTTATACAACAGGTGGGTCTAATCCAGTAGTGTCTCTCTGCAGTTTATACAACAGGTGGGTCTAATACAGCAGAGTCTCTCTGCAGTTTATACAACAGGTGGGTCTAATCCAGTAGTGTCTCTCTGCAGTTTATACAACAGGTGGGTCTAATCCAGTAGTGTCTCTCTGCAGTTTATACAACAGGTGGGTCTAATCCAGTAGTGTCTCTCTGCAGTTTATACAACAGGTGGGTCTAATCCAGTAGTGTCTCTCTGCAGTTTATACAACAGGTGGGTCTAATCCAGTAGTGTCTCTCTGCAGTTTATACAACAGGTGGGTCTAATCCAGTAGTGTCTCTCTGCAGTTTATACAAAAGGTGGGTCTAATCCAGTAGTGTCTCTCTGCAGTTTATACAACAGGTGGGTCTAATCCAGTAGTGTCTCTCTGCAGTTTATACAAAAGGTGGGTCTAATCCAGTAGTGTCTCTCTGCAGTTTATACAACAGGTGGGTCTAATCCAGTAGTGTCTCTCTGCAGTTTATACAAAAGGTGGGTCTAATCCAGTAGTGTCTCTCTGCAGTTTATACAACAGGTGGGTCTAATCCAGTAGTGTCTCTCTGCAGTTTATACAAAAGGTGGGTCTAATCCAGTAGTGTCTCTCTGCAGTTTATACAACAGGTGGGTCTAATCCAGCAGTGTCTCTCTGCAGTTTATACAACAGGTGGGTCTAATCCAGTAGTGTCTCTCTGCAGTTTATACAACAGGTGGGTCTAATCCAGTTTATACAACAGGTGGGTCTAATCCAGTAGTGTCTCTCTGCAGTTTATACAACAGGTGGGTCTAATACAGCAGTGTCTCTCTGCAGTTTATACAACAGGTGGGTCTAATCCAGTTTATACAACAGGTGGGTCTAATCCAGTTTATACAACAGGTGGCTCTAATCCAGTTTATACAACAGGTGGGTCTAAACCAGTTCATACAACAGGTGGCTCTAATCCAGCAGTGTCTCTCTGCAGTTTCTACAACAGGTGGGTCTAATCCAGTTTATACAATAGGTGGGTCTAATCCAGTAGTGTCTCTCTGCAGTGTCTACAACAGGTGGGTCTAATCTAGTTCATACAACAGGTGGGTCTAATCCAGCAGTGTCTCTCTGCAGTTTCTACAACAGGTGGGTCTAATCCAGTTTATACAATAGGTGGGTCTAATCCAGTAGTGTCTCTCTGCAGTTTCTACAACAGGTGGGTCTAATCTATTTCATACAACAGGTGGGTCTAATCCAGCAGTGTCTCTCTGCAGTTTCTACAACAGGTGGGTCTAATCCAGTTTATACAATAGGTGGGTCTAATCCAGTAGTGTCTCTCTGCAGTTTCTACAACAGCTGGGTCTAATCTAGTTCATACAACAGGTGGGTCTAATCCAGCAGTGTCTCTCTGCAGTTTCTACAACAGGTGGGTCTAATCCAGTTTATACAATAGGTGGGTCTAATCCAGTAGTGTCTCTCTGCAGTGTCTACAACAGGTGGGTCTAATCTAGTTCATACAACAGGTGGGTCTAATCCAGTTCATACAACAGGTGGGTCTAATCCAGCAGTGTCTCTCTGCAGTTTATACAACAGGTGGTTCTAATCCAGTAGTGTCTCTCTGCAGTTTATACAACAGGTGGGTCTAATCCAGTTTATACAACAGGTGGGTCTAATCCAGTTTATACAACAGGTGGCTCTAATCCAGCAGTGTCTCTCTGCAGTTTCTACAACAGGTGGGTCTAATCCAGTTTATACAACAGGTGGGTCTAATCCAACAGTGTCTCTCTGCAGTTTATACAACAGGTGGGTCTAATCCAGTAGTGTCTCTCTGCAGTTTATACAACAGGTGGGTCTAATCCAGTTTATACAACAGGTGGGTCTAATCCAGAAGTGTCTCTCTGCAGTTTATACAACAGGTGGGTCTAATCCAGAAGTGTCTCTCTGCAGTTTATACAACAGGTGGGTCTAATCCAGTTTATACAACAGGTGGGTCTAAACCAGTTTATACAACAGGTGGGTCTAATCCAGTAGTGTCTCTCTGCAGTTGATATAACAGGTGGGTCTAATCCAGTAGTGTCTCTATGCAGTTTATACAACAGGTGGGTCTAATCCAGCAGTGTCTCTATGCAGTTTTATAAAACAGGTGGGTCTAATCCAGTTCATACAACAGGTGGGTCTAATCCAGTAGTGTCTCTCTGCAGTTTATACAACAGGTGGGTCTAATCCAGTAGTGTCTCTCTGCAGTTTACACAACAGGTGGCTCTAATCCAGCAGTGTCTCTCTGCAGTTTATACAACAGGTGGGTCTAATCCAGTAGTGTCTCTTTGCAGTTTATACAACCGGTGTGTCTAATCCAGTTTATACAACAGGTGGGTCTAATCCAGTTCATACAACAGGTGGGTATAATACAGCAGTGTCTCTCTGCAGTTTATACAACAGGTGGGTCTAATCCAGTAGTGGCTCTCTGCAGTTTACACAACAGGTGGGTCTAATCCAGTAGTGTCTCTATGCAGTTTATACAACAGGTGGCTCTAATCCAGTTTATACAACAGGTGGGTCTAATCCAGTTTATACAACAGGTGGGTCTAATCCAGCAGTGTCTCTCTGCAGTTTACACAACAGGTGGGTCTAATCCAGTAGTGTCTCTCTGCAGTTTATACAACAGGTGGGTCTAATCCAGTTTATACAACAGGTGGGTCTAATCCAGAAGTGTCTCTCTGCAGTTTATACAACAGGTGGGTCTAATCCAGAAGTGTCTCTCTGCAGTTTATACAACAGGTGGGTCTAATCCAGTTTATACAACAGGTGGGTCTAAACCAGTTTATACAACAGGTGGGTCTAATCCAGTAGTGTCTCTCTGCAGTTGATATAACAGGTGGGTCTAATCCAGTAGTGTCTCTATGCAGTTTATACAACAGGTGGGTCTAATCCAGCAGTGTCTCTATGCAGTTTTATAAAACAGGTGGGTCTAATCCAGTTCATACAACAGGTGGGTCTAATCCAGTAGTGTCTCTCTGCAGTTTATACAACAGGTGGGTCTAATCCAGTAGTGTCTCTCTGCAGTTTACACAACAGGTGGCTCTAATCCAGCAGTGTCTCTCTGCAGTTTATACAACAGGTGGGTCTAATCCAGTAGTGTCTCTTTGCAGTTTATACAACCGGTGTGTCTAATCCAGTTTATACAACAGGTGGGTCTAATCCAGTTCATACAACAGGTGGGTATAATACAGCAGTGTCTCTCTGCAGTTTATACAACAGGTGGGTCTAATCCAGTAGTGGCTCTCTGCAGTTTACACAACAGGTGGGTCTAATCCAGTAGTGTCTCTATGCAGTTTATACAACAGGTGGCTCTAATCCAGTTTATACAACAGGTGGGTCTAATCCAGTTTATACAACAGGTGGGTCTAATCCAGCAGTGTCTCTCTGCAGTTTACACAACAGGTGGGTCTAATCCAGCAGTGTCTCTCTGCAGTTTACACAACAGGTGGGTCTAATCCAGTAGTGTCTCTCTGCAGTTTATACAACAGGTGGCTCTAATCGAGCAGTGTCTCTCTGCAGTTTATACAACAGGTGGGTCTAATCCAGTAGTGTCTCTATGCAGTTTATACAACAGGTGGCTCTAATCCAGTTTATACAACAGGTGGGTCTAATCCAGCAGTGTCTCTCTGCAGTTTACACAACAGGTGGGTCTAATCCAGTTTATACAACAGGTGGGTCTAATCCAGCAGAGTCTCTCACATATCAGCTCATTATGGTATTAATTACACTTCATTCCAAATGTCTTTCTTCTGTCGCTAGAGCAGGGTAGCATCCCAAATGTCTTTCTTCTGTCGCTAGAGCAGGGTATTATCCCAAATGACTTTCTTCTCCCGCTAGAGCTGGGTAGCATCCCAAATGTATTTCTTCTCCCGCTAGAGCTGGGTAGCATCCTAAATGTCTTTCTTCTCCCGCTAGAGCTGGGTAGCATCCCAAATGTCTTTCTTCTGTCGCTAGAGCTGGGTAGCATTCCAAATGTCTTTCTTCTCCCGCTAGAGCTGGGTAGCATCCCAAATGTCTTTCTTCTGTCGCTAGAGCTGGGTAGCATTCCAAATGTCTTTCTTCTCCCGCTAGAGCTGGGTAGCATCCCAAATGTCTTTCTTCTGTCGCTAGAGCTGGGTAGCATTCCAAATGTCTTTCTTCTCCCGCTAGAGCTGGGTAGCATCCCAAATGTCTTTCTTCTGTCGCTAGAGCTGGGTAGCATTCCAAATGTCTTTCTTCTCCCGCTAGAGCTGGGTAGCATCCCAAATGTCTTTCTTCTGTCGCTAGAGCTGGGTAGCATTCCAAATGTCTTTCTTCTCCCGCTAGAGCTGGTTAGCATCCCAAATGACACCATGTTCCCTGTTTAATACTTTTTGTCCAGGGCCCATAGGGAATACAGCCAGCCGGTGTCACACAGGGGCACTGATGGCAATCAATAATAACAGATGTTTTTCTTTGGATTCAGCTAGAGAAAGATGGGATTAAAGAAAGAAAGAGAACGTGAGAGAGATAACTAGAGAGAGAGAGAGATAACTAGAGAGGGAGAGACAGAGAGGGAGAGGGAGAGGGAGAGAGAACTAGACAGAGAAAGAGAGCGAGTGACAGAGAGAGAGGGAGACAGAGAGAGAGTGAGAACAGAGAGAGAGAGTGACAGAGAGAGAGAGAGAGAGTGACAGAGAGAGAGAGAGTGACAGAGAGAGAGTGACAGAGAGAGAGAGAGAGAGTGACAGAGAGAGAGTGACAGAGAAAGAGAGACCGAGAGAGAGTGACAGAGAGAGAGAGATAGAGTGAGAGAGAGACAATTTCCTGGGTAAAATGTTCCGCTGTAATAGTGAAGGTGTAAACTTGGCAGTAGAAAATCTTAACAGTATATTTGACCTCTCAGCTTCCCTATCAAATCTAAAAATCTCAAATAGAAAACCGAAGAAAATTAACAATAATGACAAATGGTTTGATGAAGAATGCAAAAATCTAAGAAAGAAATTGAGAAACCTGTCCAACCAAAAACATAGAGACCCGGAAAACCTGAGTCTACGCCTTCACTATGGTGAATCACTAAAACAATACAGAAATACACTACGGAAAAAGAAGGAACAGCATGTCAGAAATCAGCTCAATGCAATTGAAGAATCCATAGACTCTAACCACTTCTGGGAAAATTGGAAAACACTAAACAAACAACAACAAGAAGAATTATCTATCCAAAATGGAGATGTATGGGTAAACCACTTCTCCAATCTTTTTGGCTCTATAACAAAGAATAAAGAGCAAAAACATATACATGATCAAATACAGATCTTAGAATCATCTATTAAAGACTACCAGAACCCACTGGATTCTCCAATTACATTGAATGAGTTACAGGACAAAATAAAAACCCTCCAACCCAAAAAGGCCTGTGGTGTTGATGGTATCCTCAATGAAATGATCAAATATACAGACAACAAATTCCAATTGGCTATACTAAAACTCTTTAACATCATACTTAGCTCTGGCATCTTCCCCAATATTTGGAACCAAGGACTGATCACCCCAATCCACAAAAGTGGAGACAAATTTGACCCCAATAACTACCGTGGAATATGTGTCAACAGTAACCTTGGGAAAATCCTCTGCATTATTATTAACAGCAGACTCGTACATTTCCTCAATGAAAACAATGTACTGAGCAAATGTCAAATTGGCTTTTTACCAAATTACCGTACAACAGACCATGTATTCACCCTGCACACCCTAATTGACAACCAAACAAACCAAACCAAAGGCAAAGTCTTCTCATGCTTTGTTGATTTCAAAAAAGCCTTCGACTCAATCTGGCATGAGGGTCTGCTATACAAACTGATGGAAAGTGGTGTTGGGGGTAAAACATACGACATTATAAAATCCATGTACACAAACAACAAGTGTGCGGTTAAAATTGGCAAAAAACACACACATTTCTTCACACAGGGTCGTGGGGTTAGACAGGGATGCAGCTTAAGCCCCACCCTCTTCAACATATATGTCAACGAATTGGCGCGGGCACTAGAAAAGTCGACAGCACCCGGCCTCCCCCTGCTAGAATCCGAAGTCAAATGTCTGCTGTTTGCCGATGATCTGGTGCTTCTGTCACCAACCAAGGAGGGCCTACAGCAGCACCTAGATCTTATGCACAGATTCTGTCAGACCTGGGCCCTGACAGTAAATCTCAGTAAGACCAAAATAATGGTGTTCCAAAAAAGGTCCAGTCACCAGGACCACAAATACAAATTCCATCTAGACACTGTTGCCCTAGAGCACACAAAAAACTATACATACCTTGGCCTAAACATCAGCGCCACAGGTAACTTCCACAAAGCTGTGAACGATCTGACAGACAAGGCAAGAAGGGCATTCTATGCCATCAAAAGAAACATAAATTTCAACATACCAATTAGGATTTGGCTAAAAATACTTGAATCAGTCATAGAGCCCATTGCCCTTTATGGTTGTGAGGTCTGGGGTCCGCTCACCAACCAAGACTTCACAAAATGGGACAAACACCAAATTGAGACTCTGCACACAGAATCCTGCAAAAATATCCTCCGTGTACAACGTAGAACACCAAATAATGCATGCAGAGCAGAATTAGGCCGATACCCACTAATTATCAAAATCCAGAAAAGAGCCGTTAAATTCTACAACCACCTAAAAGGAAGTGATTCACAAACCTTCCATAACAAAGCCATCACCTACAGAGAGATGAACCTGGAGAAGAGTCCCCTAAGCAAGCTGGTCCTGGGGCTCTGTTCACAAACACAAACACACCCTACAGAGCCCCAGGACAACAGCACAATTAGACCAAACCAAATCATGAGAAAACAAAAAGATAATTACTTGACACATTGGAAAGAATTAACAAAAAAACAGAGCAAACTAGAATGCTATTTGGCCCTAAACAGAGAGTACACAGCGGCAGAATACCTGACCACTGTGACTGACGCAAAATTAAGGAAAGCTTTGACTATGTACAGACTCAGTGAGCATAGCCTTGCTATTGAGAAAGGCCGCCGTAGGCAGACATGGCTCTCAAGAGAAGACAGGCTATGTGCTCACTGCCCACAAAATGAGGTGGAAACTGAGCTGCACTTCCTAACCTCCTGCCCAATGTATGACCATATTAGAGAGACATATTTCCCTCAGATTACACAGATCCACAAAGAATTCGAAAACAAATCCAAATTTGAAAAACTCCCATATCTACTGGGTGAAATTCCACAGTGTGCCATCACAGCAGCAAGATTTGTGACCTGTTGCCACGAGAAAAGGGCAACCAGTGAAGAACACACACCATTGTAAATACAACCCATATTTATGCTTATTTATTTTATCTTGTGTCCTTTAACCATTTGTACATTGTTAAAACACTGTATATATATATAATATGACATTTGTAATGTCTTTACTGTTTTGAAACCTCTGTATGTGTAATGTTTACTGTTCATTTTTGTTGTTTTTCACTTTATATATTCACTTTGTATGTTGTCTACCTCACTT
>NC_092150.1:89764132-89862032 GCF_045791955.1 Oncorhynchus clarkii lewisi
AGTCTGTCTGTATCATGAGGCAGCATGCTGCTAGAGTGTCTGTCTGTATCACGAGGCAGCATACTGCTAGAGTGAGTCTGTCTGTATCACGAGGCAGCATACTGCTAGAGTGAGTCTGTCTGTATCACGAGGCAACATGCTGCTAGAGTGTCTCTCTGTACCGTGAGGCAGCATGCTGCTAGAGTGTCTGTATGTATCACGAGGCAGCATGCTACTAGAGTGTCTGTCTGTATCACGAGGCAGCATGCTGCTAGAGTGTCTCTCTGTACCGTGAGGCAGCATGCTGCTAGAGTGTCTGTATGTATCACGAGGCAGCATGCTGCTAGATTGTCTGTCTGTATCACGAGGCAGCATGCTGCTAGAGTGTCTCTCTGTACCGTGAGGCAGCATGCTGCTAGAGTGTCTGTATGTATAACGAGGCAGCATGCTGCTAGAGTGTCTGTCTGTATCACGAGGCAGCATGCTGCTAGAGTGAGTCTGTCTGTATCACGAGGCAGCATGCTGCTAGAGTCGGCAGAATGGACCCATTAGGCCCGTAATTAAGGACAAATATAGCTGTTGAAGAGATGGAGAAAGGAGACAGAGAATTGAAAAGATGGAGACAGAGGAGTGGATAGATGGAGACGGAGGAGTGGAGAGATGGAGAAGGAGAAGTGGAGAGCTGGAGAGATGGAGACGGAGGAGTGGAGAGATGGAGAGATGGAGACGGAGGATGGAGAGATGGAGACGGAGGAGTGGAGAGATGGAGAGATGGAGACGGAGGAGTGGAGAGCTGGAGAGATGGAGACGGAGGAGTGGAGAGATGGAGACGGAGGAGTGGAGAGCTGGAGAGATGGAGACGGAGGAGTGGAGAGCTGGAGAGATGGAGACGGAGGAGTGGAGAGCTGGAGAGATGGAGACGGAGGAGTGGAGAGATGGAGACGGAGGAGTGGAGAGCTGGAGACATGGAGACGGAGGAGTGGAGAGCTGGAGAGATGGAGACGGAGGAGTGGAGAGCTGGAGAGATGGAGACGGAGGAGTGGAGAGCTGGAGAGATGGAGACGGAGGAGTGGAGAGATGGAAAGATGGAGACGGAGGAGTGGAGAGATGGAGAGAAGGAGACGGAGGAGTGGAGAGATGGAGACGGAGGAGTGGAGAGATGGAGAGATGGAGACGGATGAGAGGAGAGCTGGAGAGATGGAGACGGAGGAGTGGAGAGATGGAGAGATGGAGACGGAGGAGTGGAGAGATGGAGACATGGAGACGGAGGAGTGGAGAGATGGAGACGGAGGAGTGGAGAGATGGAGAGATGGAGACGGAGGAGTGGAGAGATGGGAGAGATGGAGACAGAGGAGTGGAGAGCTGGAGAGATGGAGACGGAGGAGTGGAGAGCTGGAGAGATGGAGACGGAGGAGTGGAGAGATGGAGACATGGAGACGGAGGAGTGGAGAGATGGAGACGGAGGAGTGGAGAGATGGAGAGATGGAGACGGAGGAGTGGAGAGCTGGAGAGAGGAGACGGAGTGTAGAGATGGAGAGATGGAGACAGAGGAGTGGAGAGATGGAGAAGGAGGAAGGGATAGATGGAGATGGGGGAGTGGAGAAATGGAGACGGAGGAGTGGAGAGATGGAGACGGAGGAAGGGATAGATGGAGACGGAGGAGTGGAGAGATGGAGACGGAGGAGTGAATAGATGGACACGGAGGAGTGGAGAGATGGAGACGGAGGAGTGGAGAGATGGAGACGGAGGAGTGAAGAGATGGAGACAGAGGAGTGGATAGATGGAGATATGGAAATGGAGGAGTGGATAGATGGAGACAGAGGAGTGGATAGATGGAGAGATGGAGACGGAGGAGTGGAGAGCTGGAGAGATGGAGACAGAGGAGTGGAGAGATGGAGACGGAGGAGTGGAGAGATGGAGAGATGGAGACGGAGGAGTGGAGAGATGGAGAGATGGAGACGGAGGAGTGGAGAGATGGAGACGGAGGAAGGGATAGATGGAGACAGAGGAGTTGAGAGATGGAGACGGAGGAGTGGAGAGATGGAGACGGAGGAAGGGATAGATGGAGACGGAGGAGTGGAGAGATGGAGACGGAGGAGTGGATAGATGGAGACGGAGGAGTGGAGAGATGGAGACGGAGGAGTGGAGAGATGGAGAGATGGAGACGGAGGAGTGGAGAGATGGAGACGGAGGAGTGGAGAGATGGAGACGGAGGAGTGGATAGATGGAGAGAGGAGACGGAGGAGTGGATAGATGGAGATGGAGGATTGGAGAGATGGAGACGGAGGAGTGGATAGATGGAGAGATGGAGATGGAGGAGTGGAGAGATGGAGACGGAGGAGTGGAGAGATGGAGACGGAGAGCTGGAGAGATGGAGATGGAGGAGTGAAGAGATGGAGACGGAGGAGTGGAGAGATGGAGACAGAGGAGTGGAGAGATGGAGAGATGGAGATGGAGGAGTGGATAGATGGAGACGGAGGAGTGGAGAGATGGAGACGGAGGAGTGGAGAGATGGAGAGAGGAGACGGAGGAGTGGAGAGATGGAGACGGAGGAGTAGAGAGATGGAGAAGGAGGAGTGGATAGATGGAGAGAGGAGACGGAGGAGTGGATAGATGGAGATGGAGGAGTGGAGAGATGGAGACGGAGGAGTGGATAGATGGAGAGATGGAGATGGAGGAGTGGAGAGATGGAGACGGAGGAGTGGAGAGATGGAGACAGAGGAGTGGATAGATGGAGAGATGGAGACGGAGGAGTGGAGAGCTGGAGATGGAGGAGTGGAGAGATGGAGATGGAGGAGTGGAGAGATGGAGACAGAGGAGTGGAGAGATGGAGAGATGGAGATGGAGGAGTGGAGAGATGGAGATGGAGGAATGGAGAGAGTTGATGGAGGAGTGGAGAGATGGAGAGAGGAGACGGAGGATTGGAGAGATGGAGACGGAGGAGTGGACAGAGGAGACGGAGGTGTGTAGAGATGGAGGAGTGGAGAGATGGAGAGATGGAGACAGAGGAGTGGAGAGATGGAGAGATTGGAGAGAGGCGACGGAGGAGTGGATAGATGGAGACAGAGGAGTGGAGAGATGGAGAGAGTTGATGGAGGAGTGAACAATGTCATCGCTCCATAAGGACACACAGGAGGGTGTAACAGAAGGTTTTGCAACCCTCTAAGTCAGGGTGATTACTTAGCTGACACTCAGGCAGCAGGAAGGGAAATTATATTGAGAGCAATAAACCCACTGGAACAATTACATTGAACAGAGAATCTGGATAGCTTGGAATGGAACAGAGAATATATCTAGTTTGGAATGGAACAGAGACTATATCTAGTTTGGAATGGAACAGAGAATATATCTAGTTTGGAATGGAACAGTGAATCTATCTAGTTTGAAATGGAACAGAGAATATATCTAGTTTGGAATGGAACAGAGACTATATCTAGTTTGGAATGGAACAGAGAATATATCTAGTTTGGAATGGAACAGAGAATATATCTAGTTTGAAATGGAACAGAGAATATATCTAGTTTGAAATGGAACAGAGAATCTGGATAGTCTGGAATGGAACAGAGAATATATCTAGTTTGAAATGGAACAGAGAATATATCTAGTTTGAAATGGAACAGAGAATCTGGATAGTCTGGAATGGAACAGAGAATATATTGAGTTTGAAATGGAACAGAGATTCTGGATAGTCTGGAATGGAACAGAGAATATATCTAGTTTGGAATGGAACAGAGAATATATCTAGTTTGGAATGGAACAGAGAATCTGAATAGTTTGGAATGGAACAGAGAATATATCTAGTTTGGAATGGAACAGTGAATCTATCTAGTTTGAAATGGAACAGAGAATGTATCTAGTTTGGAATGGAACAGAGAATATATCTAGTTTGAAATGGAACAGAGAATATATCTAGTTTGGAATGGAACAGAGAATCTGGATAGTTTGGAATGGAACAGAGAATATATCTAGTTTGAAATGGAACAGAGAATATATCTAGTTTGAAATGGAACAGAGAATCTGGATAGTTTGCAATGGAACAGAGAATATATCTAGTTTGAAATGGAACAGAGAATATATCTAGTTTGAAATGGAACAGAGAATATATCTAGTTTGAAATGGAACAAAGAATCTGGATAGTTTGGAATGGAACAGAGAATCTGGATAGTGTGAAATGGAACAGAGAATATATCTAGTTTGGAATGGAACAGAGAATATATCTAGTTTGAAATGGAACAGAGAATATATCTAGTTTGAAATGGAACAGAGAATCTGGATAGTTTGGAATGGAACAGAGAATATATCTAGTTTGAAATGGAACAGAGAATATATCTAGTTTGGAATGGAACAGAGAATCTGGATAGTTTGGAATGGAACAGAGAATATATCTAGTTTGAAATGGAACAGAGAATATATCTAGTTTGAAATGGAACAGAGAATCTGGATAGTTTGCAATGGAACAGAGAATATATCTAGTTTGAAATGGAACAGAGAATATATCTAGTTTGAAATGGAACAGAGAATATATCTAGTTTGAAATGGAACAAAGAATCTGGATAGTTTGGAATGGAACAGAGAATCTGGATAGTGTGAAATGGAACAGAGAATATATCTAGTTTGGAATGGAACAGAGAATATATCTAGTTTGAAATGGAACAGAGAATATATCTAGTTTGAAATGGAACAGAGAATCTGGATAGTTTGGAATGGAACAGAGAATATATCTAGTTTGAAATGGAACAGAGAATCTGGATAGATTGAAATGGAACAGAGAATCTGGATAGTTTGGAATGGAACAAAGAATCTGGATAGTTTGGAATGGAACAGAGAATATATCTAGTTTGAAATGGAACAGAGAATCTGGATTGTTTGGAATGGAACAGAGAATATATCTAGTTTGAAATGGAACAGAGAATCTGGATAGTTTGAAATGGAACAAAGAATCTGGATAGTTTGGAATGGAACAGAGAATATATCTAGTTTGAAATGGAACAGAGAATCTGGATTGTTTGGAATGGAACAGAGAATATATCTAGTTTGAAATGGAACAGAGTATATATCTAGTTTGAAATGGAACAGAGAATATATCTAGTTTGAAATTGAACAGAGAATCTGGATAGTTCGAAATGGAACAGAGAATCTATCTAGTTTGAAATGGAACAGAGAATATATCTAGTTTGGAATGGAACAGAGAATATATCTAGTTTGGAATGGAACAGAGAATATATCTAGTTTGCAATGGAACAGAGAATATATCTAGTTTGGAATGGAACAGTGAATCTATCTAGCTTGAAATGGAACAGAGAATATATCTAGTTTGGAATGGAACAGAGAATATATCTAGTTTGAAATGGAACAGAAAATATATCTAGTTTGAAATGGAACAGATAATATATCTAGTTTGAAATGGAACAGAGAATATATCTAGTTTGAAATGGAACAGAGAATCTGGATAGTGTGAAATGGAACAGAGAATATATCTAGTTTGGAATGGAACAGATAATATATCTAGTTTGAAATGGAACAGAGAATATATCTAGTTTGAAATGGAACAGAGAATCTGGATAGTTTGGAATGGAACAGAGAATATATCTAGTTTGAAATGGAACAGAGAATCTGGATAGTTTGAAATGGAACAGAGAATCTGGATAGTTTGGAATGGAACAAAGAATCTGGATAGTTTGGAATGGAACAGAGAATATATCTAGTTTGAAATGCAACAGAGAATCTGGATAGTTTGAAATGGAACAAAGAATCTGGATAGTTTGGAATGGAACAGAGAATATATCTAGTTTGAAATGGAACAGAGAATCTGGATTGTTTGGAATGGAACAGAGAATATATTGAGTTTGAAATGGAACAGAGATTCTGGATAGTCTGGAATGGAACAGAGAATATATCTAGTTTGAAATGGAACAGAGAATATATCTAGTTTGAAATGGAACAGAGAATCTGGATAGTCTGGAATGGAACAGAGAATATATTGAGTTTGAAATGGAACAGAGATTCTGGATAGTCTGGAATGGAACAGAGAATATATCTAGTTTGGAATGGAACAGAGAATATATCTAGTTTGGAATGGAACAGAGAATCTGAATAGTTTGGAATGGAACAGAGAATATATCTAGTTTGGAATGGAACAGTGAATCTATCTAGTTTGAAATGGAACAGAGAATATATCTAGTTTGGAATGGAACAGAGAATATATCTAGTTTGAAATGGAACAGAGAATATATCTAGTTTGGAATGGAACAGAGAATCTGGATAGTTTGGAATGGAACAGAGAATATATCTAGTTTGAAATGGAACAGAGAATATATCTAGTTTGAAATGGAACAGAGAATCTGGATAGTTTGCAATGGAACAGAGAATATATCTAGTTTGAAATGGAACAGAGAATATATCTAGTTTGAAATGGAACAGAGAATATATCTAGTTTGAAATGGAACAAAGAATCTGGATAGTTTGGAATGGAACAGAGAATCTGGATAGTGTGAAATGGAACAGAGAATATATCTAGTTTGGAATGGAACAGAGAATATATCTAGTTTGAAATGGAACAGAGAATATATCTAGTTTGAAATGGAACAGAGAATCTGGATAGTTTGGAATGGAACAGAGAATATATCTAGTTTGAAATGGAACAGAGAATATATCTAGTTTGGAATGGAACAGAGAATCTGGATAGTTTGGAATGGAACAGAGAATATATCTAGTTTGAAATGGAACAGAGAATATATCTAGTTTGAAATGGAACAGAGAATCTGGATAGTTTGCAATGGAACAGAGAATATATCTAGTTTGAAATGGAACAGAGAATATATCTAGTTTGAAATGGAACAGAGAATATATCTAGTTTGAAATGGAACAAAGAATCTGGATAGTTTGGAATGGAACAGAGAATCTGGATAGTGTGAAATGGAACAGAGAATATATCTAGTTTGGAATGGAACAGAGAATATATCTAGTTTGAAATGGAACAGAGAATATATCTAGTTTGAAATGGAACAGAGAATCTGGATAGTTTGGAATGGAACAGAGAATATATCTAGTTTGAAATGGAACAGAGAATCTGGATAGTTTGAAATGGAACAGAGAATCTGGATAGTTTGGAATGGAACAAAGAATCTGGATAGTTTGGAATGGAACAGAGAATATATCTAGTTTGAAATGGAACAGAGAATCTGGATTGTTTGGAATGGAACAGAGAATATATCTAGTTTGAAATGGAACAGAGAATCTGGATAGTTTGAAATGGAACAAAGAATCTGGATAGTTTGGAATGGAACAGAGAATATATCTAGTTTGAAATGGAACAGAGAATCTGGATTGTTTGGAATGGAACAGAGAATATATCTAGTTTGAAATGGAACAGAGTATATATCTAGTTTGAAATGGAACAGAGAATATATCTAGTTTGAAATTGAACAGAGAATATATCTAGTTTGGAATGGAACAGTGAATCTATCTAGCTTGAAATGGAACAGAGAATATATCTAGTTTGGAATGGAACAGAGAATATATCTAGTTTGAAATGGAACAGAAAATATATCTAGTTTGAAATGGAACAGAGAATATATCTAGTTTGAAATGGAACAGAGAATATATCTAGTTTGAAATGGAACAAAGAATCAGGATAGTTTGGAATGGAACAGAGAATCTGGATAGTGTGAAATGGAACAGAGAATATATCTAGTTTGGAATGGAACAGATAATATATCTAGTTTGAAATGGAACAGAGAATATATCTAGTTTGAAATGGAACAGAGAATCTGGATAGTTTGGAATGGAACAGAGAATATATCTAGTTTGAAATGGAACAGAGAATCTGGATAGTTTGAAATGGAACAGAGAATCTGGATAGTTTGGAATGGAACAAAGAATCTGGATAGTTTGGAATGGAACAGAGAATATATCTAGTTTGAAATGGAACAGAGAATCTGGATAGTTTGAAATGGAACAAAGAATCTGGATAGTTTGGAATGGAACAGAGAATATATCTAGTTTGAAATGGAACAGAGAATCTGGATTGTTTGGAATGGAACAGAGAATATATCTAGTTTGAAATGGAACAGAGGATATATCTAGTTTGAAATGGAACAGAGAATATATCTAGTTTGAAATGGAACAGAGAATCTGGATAGTTCGAAATGGAACAGAGAATCTATCTAGTTTGAAATGGAACAGAGAAAATATCTAGTTTGGAATGGAACAGAGAATATATCTAGTTTGGAATGGAACAGAGAATATATCTAGTTTGCAATGGAACAGAGAATATATCTAGTTTGGAATGGAACAGTGAATCTATCTAGCTTGAAATGGAACAGAGAATATATCTAGTTTGGAATGGAACAGAGAATATATCTAGTTTGAAATGGAAGAGAGAATATATCTAGTTTGGAATGGAACAGAGAATCTGGACAGTTTGGAATGGAACAGAGAATATATCTAGTTTGGAATGGAACAGAGAATTTGGATAGTTTGGAATGGATCAGAGAATATATCTAGTTTGGAATGGAACAGAGAATATATCTAGTTTGGAATGGAACAGAGAATCTGGATAGTTTGGAATGGAACAGAGAATATATCTAGTTTGGAATGGAACAGAGAATTTGGATAGTTTGGAATGGAACAGAGAATCTGGATAGTTTGGAATGGAACAGAGAATATATTTAGTTTGGAATGGAACAGAGAATATATCTAGTTTGGAATGGAACAGAGAATCTATCTAGTTTGAAATGGAACAGAGAATATATCTAGTTTGAAATGGAACAGAGAATATATCTAGTTTGGAATGGAACAGAGAATATATCTAGTTTGGAATGGAACAGAGAATCTATCTAGTTTGAAATGGAACAGAGAATATATCTAGTTTGGAATGGAACAGAGAATATATCTAGTTTGGAATGGAAAAGAGAATATATCTAGTTTGAAATGGAACAGAGAATTTGGATAGTTTGGAATGGATCAGAGAATATATCTAGTTTGGAATGGAACAGAGAATATATCTAGTGTGAAATGGAAAAGAGAATATATCTAGTTTGAAATGGAACAGAGAATATATCTAGTGTGAAATGGAACAGAGAATATATCTAGTTTGAAATGGAACAGAGAATATATCTAGTTTGGAATGGAACAGAGAATATATCTAGTGTGAAATGGAACAGAGAATATATCTAGTTTGAAATGGAACAGAGAATCTGGATAGTTTGAAATGGAACAGAGAATATATCTAGTTTGGAATGGAACAGAGAATCTGGATAGTTTGAAATGGAACAGAGAATATATCTAGTTTGGAATGGAACAGAGAATCTGGATAGTTTGAAATGGAACAGAGAATATATCTAGTTTGAAATGGAACAGAGAATATATCTAGTTTGAAATGGAACAGAGAATATATCTAGTTTGGAATGGAACAGAGAATCTGGATAGTTTGAAATGGAACAGAGAATATATCTAGTTTGAAATGGAACAGAGAATATATCTAGTTTGGAATGGAACAGAGAATATATCTAGTTTGGAATGGAACAGAGAATATATCTAGTTTGGATTGGAACAGAGAATATATCTAGTTTGGAATGGAACAGAGAATATATCTAGTTTGGAATGGAACAGAGAATCTTGATAGTTTGGAATGGAACAGAGAATCTGGATAGTGTGAAATGAAACAGAGAATATATCTAGTTTGGAATGGAACAGAGAATATATCTAGTTTGGAATGGAACAGAGAATATATCTAGTTTGGAATGGAACAGAGAATATATCTAGTTTGGAATGGAACAGAGAATCTTGATAGTTTGGAATGGAACAGAGAATCTGGATAGTTTGAAATGGAACAGAGAATATATCTAGTTTGGAATGGAACAGAGAATATATCTAGTTTGGAATGGAACAGAGAATATATCTAGTTTGGAATGGAACAGAGAATCTTGATAGTTTGGAATGGAACAGAGAATCTGGATAGTGTGAAATGGAACAGAGAATATATCTAGTTTGGAATGGAACAGAGAATCTGGATAGTTTGAAATGGAACAGAGAATATATCTAGTTTGAAATGGAACAGAGAATATATCTAGTTTGGAATGGAACAGAGAATATATCTAGTTTGGAATGGAACAGAGAATATATCTAGTTTGGAATGGAACAGAGAATATATCTAGTTTGGAATGGAACAGAGAATATATCTAGTTTGGAATGGAACAGAGAATCTTGATAGTTTGGAATGGAACAGAGAATCTGGATAGTGTGAAATGGAACAGAGAATATATCTAGTTTGGAATGGAACAGAGAATATATCTAGTTTGGAATGGAACAGAGAATATATCTAGTTTGGAATGGAACAGAGAATATATCTAGTTTGGAATGGAACAGAGAATCTTGATAGTTTGGAATGGAACAGAGAATCTGGATAGTTTGAAATGGAACAGAGAATATATCTAGTTTGGAATGGAACAGAGAATATATCTAGTTTGGAATGGAACAGAGAATATATCTAGTTTGGAATGGAACAGAGAATCTTGATAGTTTGGAATGGAACAGAGAATCTGGATAGTGTGAAATGGAACAGAGAATATATCTAGTTTGGAATGGAACAGAGAATTTGGATAGTTTGGAATGGATCAGAGAATATATCTAGTTTGAAATGGAACAGAGAATATATCTAGTTTGGAATGGAACAGAGAATATATCTAGTGTGAAATGGAAAAGAGAACATATCTAGTTTGGAATGGAACAGAGAATCTGGATAGTTTGAAATGGAACAGAGAATATATCTAGTTTGGAATGGAACAGAGAATCTGGATAGTTTGAAATGGAACAGAGAATATATCTAGTTTGAAATGGAACAGAGAATATATCTAGTTTGAAATGGAACAGAGAATATATCTAGTTTGGAATGGAACAGAGAATCTGGATAGTTTGAAATGGAACAGAGAATATATCTAGTTTGAAATGGAACAGAGAATATATCTAGTTTGGAATGGAACAGAGAATATATCTAGTTTGGAATGGAACAGAGAATCTGGATAGTTTGAAATGGAACAGAAAATATATCTAGTTTGAAATGGAACAGAGAATATATCTAGTTTGAAATGGAACAGAGAATATATCTAGTTTGAAATGGAACAGAGAATCTGGATAGTTTGAAATGGAACAAAGAATCTGGATAGTTTGGAATGGAACAGAGAATATATCTAGTTTGAAATGGAACACAGAATATATCTAGTTTGAAATGGAACAGAGAATCTGGATAGTTTGAAATGGAACAGAGAATCTGGATAGTTTGGAATGTTTGTGTTCTGTTTTTTTTCTCAATAGAATTGAACTGTAGTTCAGACATTACTGTTATTCCAATATCAACTTTACATGTCCTTCCTGAAAGTTACACACAAAAACATGCTAAACCCATACATCTCAAACAAATGTTTAGGGTTAAAACGAGGTGAATGGCAAACTTGCATTAGAATACATGAATTAAAGCCCAGGAGATGCACTCTTGAGAGACATTGAGGGGAGGCCGAGTGGAGCGCTTGTAAATGGAACCTAATTCTCTTTTTATCCACTTTTCTCTCTACGCGTTTTCTGTTCCTGATAATAGCATGCTATTCCCCTGCTATTCACCTTAGGGTGGAGATGAACTAAATGAAGGTGTGTCCACAGATACGTCGTATTCTGACCTTGACTTAATTCCCTCATAATTCCACCACCTTTATGCGAGAGGAAACTATGAATAAGGTGTAGGGAACCAATCGGTTCCAAGGTGGGCAAAGGATCCACTTTATTCTGAATGAAATAACACCATACTCCATGCACTGTAATTTACCACTTGATAGGAGCTATTGAAAAGTACAGTAAGTGAGTTCCCTGTATGGATAATGGAATTGTAAATATAAATTACACTTGTTTCAAATATTTTTGACCTGATAATCGTTGGAGACATTTGGAAGCAACCTGAAGCATATCAACATATTAATTTCCCCACAGTAAAGTTTATGAAATGCTGTGCCATTATTAAATTGGACAGGCCGTTTAACTTGCAGGGATGGGCACTCTCGAATGTCTTCATTGTAGGCTACCCCGACTTTCTCTGTTTCCTATTTCTATCATGTTAAATATTAGCCACTATCAGCATCAACAGTCAGTATGCCTAATAACCACACTTCAGTTGGTATAGCTTACATTATCATTCAATATACTGTTAGTTCCCTTCAGTTGGTATAGCCTACATTATCATTCCATTTACTGTTAGCTCCCTTCAGTTGGTATGGCCTACATTATCATTCCATTTACTGTTAGTTCCCTTCAGTTGGCATAGCCTACATTATCATTCAATGTACTGTTAGTTCCCTTCAGTTGGTATAGCTTACATTATCATTCCATTTACTGTTAGTTCCCTTCAGTTGGTATAGCCTACATTATCATTCAATGTACTGTTAGTTCCCTTCAGTTGGTATAGCCTACATTATCATTCAATGTACTGTTAGTTCCCTTCAGTTGGTATAGCCTACATTATCATTCCATTTACTGTTAGTTCCATTCAGTTGGTATAGCCTACATTATCATTCCATTTACTGTTAGTTCCCTTCAGTTGGCATAGACTACATTATCATTCAATATACTGTTAGTTCCCTTCAGTTGGCATAGCCTACATTATCCCACATTTTTTATTTGGCCTTCCTGCTACAGTATTAGCCAAACTCATTGAATAACAGATTCAATACATAGATAGTGTCCACCCTCCCAAAAAATGAAAAGGAAGCTTGTTCTGAAGTTTCTGTCCTATATCTGAGAGATTGAAGGGAAAAACTATATATATAAATATATATATTTTTAAATGTATTTAACCCCTTATTTTTGGAACTAAACTGTCTCCATATACAACATACTTCCATTCATTGCGTTCAGCTGGTACTGGGAGACATGTACAGTTGAAGTCGAAAGTTTACAAACACTTAGTTTGGAGTCATTACAACTTGTTTTTCAACCACTCCACACATTTCTTGTTAACCTCTCTTGGGCAGTATTTTCACGTTCAGATGAAAAGCGTGCCCAAATTAAACCTGTTAAGTCTACCCCCTCCTTTTTCGAACATTCTGTTAAAAATCACGCAACTTTTCAGCGTCCTGCTACTCATGCCAGGAATATAGTATATGCATATGATTAGTATGTGTAGATAGAAAACACTCTGAAGTTTCAAAAACTGGTTAAATCACGGCTGTGACTATAACAGATTGTGTGTTTCATTGAAAAGCGCAAGAAAAACTGCTCTCTGAAAGCTAAAAATTATTTCCATGCGTCACTTTCATGGGTTGTTAAAAGGGCACAAAATTTATTATCGACCTGCATGCAATTCCTACAGATTCCACACGATGTCGCCATTGTCGTCATTTTCAAGGGAGTTTTTTCTTGGTAAATCCAACTAACTGGATTCCGTTTCTTCCGGTCTCCACCAGGATGTTTTGAATGTGCACATTGGCAGCCATTGATTTGAAAACGAGGAGCTATTGAATATACATCGCCCTGTAATCATTTTGATAGATTATAAACGTTTACTAATACCTAAAGTTGGATTACAAAAGTATTTCGAAGTGTTTTGTGAAAGTTTATCGTCGACTTTTTTAATTTAAAAAAATGACGCAGCGTTTAAAAACAATGTTTTTTTCTGAATGACACAGCTTCCATAGAAAGCTATTTTGGGTATATATGGACCGATTTAAACGAAAAAAAGACCCAATAGTGATGTTTATGGGGCATATAGGAGTGCCAAGAAAGAAGCTCGTCAAAGGTAATGAATGTTTTATATTTTATTTCTGCGTTTTGTGTAGCGCCGGCTAAGCTATATCTTTGTTTACATCGCATTCAGGCATTTTGGGGTGTTGCATGCTATCAGATAATAGCTTCTCATGCTTTCGCCGAAAAGCATTTTAAAAATCTGATTTGTTGGCTAGGTTCACAACGAGTGTAGCTTTAATTCAATACCCTGCATGTGAATTTTGATAAAGGTTTGAGTTTTAACGAGTACATTTAGCATTTAGCGTAGCGCATTTGCATTTCCAGGTGCCTACTTGAGACATCTGCGTCTCAAGTAGGAGCAAGAAGTTAAACATCCTGTTACTCAGGCCCAGAAGCTAGGATATGCATATAATTGGTAGACTCTAAAAGAAAACACTCTAAAGTTTCTAAAACTGTTAAAATGATGTCTGTAACAGAACTGATATGGCAGACAAAGGCCCCGAGGACAAACCACCCCCCCCAAAAAAAAATTCAGGCTACCACTGTTTTCAATGGCTGTCACTTTTATTATAAGTCCTCCCATATTGCAGTTCCTAGATCTTCCACTAGATGTCAACAGTCATTAAAAGAGTTTCAGGCTGTTTTTTGGAAAAATGAGCAAGAAATTGTAGTTTTTCTAGGTGGCTCCCATTTTGGCTGTAGTGTTTCTAAGAGTGGAAGAGAGCGCGTTATTTGGTATTTTTCTCCTGTAAAGACAATAACGATTCTACATTTAAAAATTGAGCGTTTATTTACATATTAGGGTACCTAAGGTTTGATTATAAACGTTGTTTGACTTGTTTGGAAAAGTTTATTAGTAACGTTTGGGATTCATTTTGTATGCATTTTGATGGAGGGAAACTGAGTGGATTATTGACTGAAGCGCACCAGCTAAACTGAGTTTTTATGGATATAAAGAAGGACATTATTGAACAAAAGGACAATTTGTGATGTAACTGGGACCTTTTGGAGTGCCAACAGAAGAAGATCATCAAAGGTAAGGCATTTATTATATCGCTATTTCTGACTGTCGTGGCGCACCTGCCTGGTTGAAATATGTTTTCCTGGTTTTGTATGCGGGGCGTTGCACTCAGATAATCGCATGGTGTGCTTTCGCCGTAAAGCCTTTTTGAAATCTGACAGCGGCTGGATTAACAAGAAGTTAAGCATTATTTTGATGTGTTACACTTGTGATTTTATGAAAGTACAATTTTTATAATTCTGTAGTTTGAATTTCACTCTCTGCAATTTCACCGGATGTTGGCCAGGTGGGACGCTACCGTCCCATAAGAAGTTTTAACAAACGATAGTTTTGGCCAGTCGGTTAGGACATCTACTTTGTACATGACTCTTCTCTAGGTTCATATCTCTGTAGGTGAGAGCCCTGACTCTTCTCTAGGTTCATCTCCCTGTAGGTGAGGACTCTGACTCTTCTCTAGGTTAATCTCTCTATAGGTGAGAGCCCTGACTCTTCTCTAGGTTCATCTCCCTGTAGGTGAGGACTCTGACTCTTCTCCAGGTTCATCTCTCTGTAGGTGAGGACTCCGACTCTTCTCTAGGTTAATCTCTCTATAGGTGAGGGCTCTGACTCTTCTCTAGGTTAATCTCTCTATAGGTGAGGACTCTGAGCGGTCTCTTCTCCAGGTTAATCTCTCTATAGGTGAGGACTCTGACTCTTCTCCAGGTTAATCTCTCTGTAGGTGAGGGCTTTGCGGTGGAATGTGTTGGCATCGTTTCTTTTTAGGTGGTTGTAGAATTTAGCAGCTATTTTCTGGATGTTGATAACTAGTGTGTATACTCCTAATTATGCTCTGCATGCTTTGTTTGGGGTTTTGCATTGCAAAGGAAGGATAGTTTTGCAGAATTCTGCATGCAGAGTATCAATTGGGTGTTTGTCCCATTTTGTGAAAACTTGGTTGGTGAGTGGACTCCAGACCTCGCAATAGATTCTATATGTAACTGATTTAAATATATATTTTTAAAGATTCTAATTGTGATGTAGAAGGCCCTTCTTGCCTTGACTCTCAGATCGTTCACAGCCTTGTGGAAGTTACCTGTGGTGCTGATGTTTAGGCCGAGGTATGTATAGTTTTTTGTGTGCTCTAGGACAGCGCCCTCTAGATGGAATTTGTATTTGTTGTCCTGGCTACCGGACCTTTTTTGGAACACCACTATTTTTGTCTGGCTGAGATTCAATGTCAGGGCCCAGGTCTGTCAGGGCCCAGGTCTGTCAGGGCCCAGGTCTGTCAGGGCCCAGGTCTGTCAGGGCCAAGATCTGACAGGGCCCAGGTCTGTCAGGGCCCAGGTCTGTCAGGGCCCAGGTCTGTCAGGGCCCAGGTCTGTCAGGGCACAGGTCTGTCAGGGCCCAGGTCTGTCAGGGCCCAGGTCTGTCAGGGCCCAGGTCTGACAGAATCTGTACAGAAGATCAAGGTTATGCTATAGGCCCTCCTTGGTCAGGGACAGAAGCACCAGATCATCAGCAAACAGTAGACGTTTGATTTCCAAATCCAGTAGGGTGAGAGCAGGTGTTGCAGACTGTTCTAGTGCCCTCTCCAATTCATTGATATAAATGCTGAAGAGGGTGGGGCTCAAGCTGCCTCTCTGTCTCCCCTCACGGCCCAGAGGAAAGAAATCTGTGTGTTTTATTGCCAATTCTATCTGCTTGCCTGTTGTTATTGTACATTGATTTTAAAATGTAATATGTTTTTCTCCTCAGCACCACTTTCCATCAATTTGTATAGCAGACCCTCATGCCAAATTGAGTCAAAAGCTTTTTTGAAATCAACAAAGCATTAGAAGTCTTTGCTTTTCTTAAGGTTTGTAGGTCAATTAGGGTGTGCAGGGTGTATACATTAAGTGGTTTGTCAATTAGGGTGTGCAGAGTGTATACATTATGTGGTTTGTCAATTAGGGTGTGCAGGGTGTATACATTATGTGGTTTGTCAATTAGGGTGTGCAGGGTGTATACATTATGTGGTTTGTCAATTAGGGTGTGCAGGGTGTATACATTATGGGGTTTGTCAATTAGGGTGTGCAGGGTGTATACATTATGTGGTTTGTCGTATGGTATTTTGATGAGAAGACAGTTTGACATTTGCTCAGGACATTGTTTTCACTGAGGAAATGCTGGAGTCCGCTGTTGATGATACTGCAGAGGATTTTTCTGAGATTGCCGTTGACACAGATTCCACTGTAATTATTGGGGTCAAATCTATATCCACTTTTGTGGATTGGGGTGATCAGACCTTGGTTCCAAATATTGGGGAAGATGCCAGAGCTGAGGATAATGTTGAAGAATTTAAGAATAGCCCATTTTAATTCATAGTCTGTCTCACTCACTCACTCACTCTCACACACACACACACACACACACACACACACACACACACACACACACACACACACACACACAGCCTCTCTTTCTCTCTCTGTCTTCCTTTTTCTCTCTTCCTCTCTATCGACTGAATGGATTTTCAAATGTTTGTAGGTGCCGATACATCTATAAATCTTCGGAGGGCAAATATGGATGAGGATGTGAGAGATAGTTGGAATATTAAATAAATGAAATTGACCAACTTTACTGTCCGCATGTGACAGAAAATGACTGGTGAAGCGTTTCCGTGAATTTCATTTTGTTTGCTAAATATCGCTGGCGGCAGGGTAGCCTAGTGGTTAGAGCATTAGACTAGTAACCGGAAGGTTGCAAGTTCAAGCCCACAAGCCCACGTTCTGCCCCTGAACCCACTGTTCCTAGGCCGTCATTGAAAATAAGTATTTGTTCTTAACTGACTTGCCTAGTTAAATAAAGGTAAAAAAAATATGTGCAGTATTTTATGCAACGTGCAATAGGAGATGATCAAACCGCTTTGGATAGATTTCTATGTGTACACGATTATACATTAGAAACCCCAGGAAATGATGGGAAACATACCGTGTTGATAACTAAAGATGGGAGCAAGTAAACAATGACGGATTGGACTGCTGAACACATCACAGAATTCTGAGCCTAGCTCCAAGCTGCATGACCAAACGGAAAAATAGGATTTTCTCATTAGTGAAGAGCCCATGGGTACATCCCAAATGACATCCTATTACCTAGCACATAAGGCTCTGGTTAAAAGTAGTGCACTATGTAGGGGATAGGGTGTAGATCATCATAATGGGAGAAAACAAAGTTAAAAAAAAACCTGGATAATCATTAAGTACTCCATGAAAAGTTAAAGTCAGCATCCTTTAGGGATATTCTACATTATTATAATATGTCAACTATCGCTCTCACCCTCTCGCTCGCTCTCTTTCTCTCTCTTTCTCTCTCTTTCTCTCTCTCTCTCTCTCTCTCGCTCTCACCCTCTCGCTTGCTCTCTTTCTCTCTCTTTCTCTCTCTCTCACTCTCACCCGCTCGCTCGCTCTCTCTCTCTTCCTCTCTCTCTCCCTCTCTCTCTCGCTCTCACCCTCTCGCTCGCTCTCTTTCTCTCTCTTTCTCTCTCTCCCTCTCTCTCTCGCTCTCACCCTCTCGCTCGCTCTCTTTCTCTCTCTTTCTCTCTCTCTCACTCTCACCCGCTCGCTCGCTCTCTCTCTCTTCCTCTCTCTCTTTCTCTCTCTCTCACTCTCACCCGCTCGCTCGCTCTCTCTCTCTTCCTCTCTCTCTCCCTCTCTCTCTCGCTCTCACCCTCTCGCTCGCTCTCTTTCTCTCTCTTTCTCTCTCTCCCTCTCTCTCTCGCTCTCACCCTCTCGCTCGCTCTCTTTCTCTCTCTTTCTCTCTCTCTCTCACTCTCACCCTCTCGCTCACTCTCTTTCGCTCACTCTCTTTCGCTCTCTTTCTCTCTCACTCTCTTTCTCTCTCACTCTCTTTCTATCTCTTTCGCTTTTTCTCTCACTCACTCACTCACTCACTCACTCACTCACTCACTCACTCACTCACTCACACAATTCAATTCAAAGGGCTTTATTGGCATGGGAACATATGTTTACATTGCCAAAGCAAGTGAAATAGATAATAAACAAAATTGAAATAAACAATCAAAAATGAACAGTAAACATTACACTCACAAAATTTCAAATGTCATATTATGTCTATAAACAGTGTTGTAACGATGTGCAAATAGTTCAAACCTTTTGTGACTAGGGGGCAGTATTTTCATTTTTGGAAAAATAACGTTCCCGTAGTAAACGGGATATTTTGTCAGGACAAGATGCTAGAATATGCATATAATTGACAGCTTAGGATAGAAAACACTCTAAAGTTTCCAAAACTGTAAAAAATATTGTCTGTGAGTATAACAGAACTGATATTGCAGGCGAAAGCCTGAGAAAAATCCAATCCGGAAGTGACTCGTCTTTTGAAAGCTCTGCGTTCCAATGCGTCTCTATTGAGCAGTGAATGGGCTATCAACCAGATTACTTTTTCTCCTTATTCCCCAAGGTGTCTACAGCATTGTGACGTAATAACCTTAAGCGGCTACATTGCGCAACTGGTCACCAGACTGATGCTCCCAGAGTGATTCTCGCGTAAAATACAGAGGTAGCCATCATTCCAATCGGTCCTACTGAAAAACCAATTGTCCTGGTGGATATATTATCGAATAGATATTTGAAAAACACCTTGAGGATTGATTATAAACAAAGTTGTCTGTCTGTCTGTCTGTCTGTCTGTCTGTCTGTCTGTCTGTCTGTCTGTCTGTCTGTCTGTCTGTCTGTCTGTCTGTCTGTCTGTCTGTCTGTCTCTCTCTCTCTCTCTCTCTCTCTCTCTCTCTCTCTCTCTCTCTCTCTCTCTCTCTCTCTCTCTCTCTCTCTCTCTCTCTCTCTCTCTCTCTCTGTCTCTGTCTCTCTCTCTGTCTCTCTCTCTCTCTCTCTGTATCTCTCTCTCTGTCTCTGTCTCTCTCTCTCTCTCTCTCTCTCTCTCTCTCTCTGTATCTCTCTCTCTGTCTCTGTCTCTCTCTCTCTCTCTGTCTCTCTCTCTCTCTCTCTCTCTCTGTATCTCTCTCTCTGTCTCTGTCTCTCTCTCTCTCTCTCTCTCTCTCTCTCTCTCTGTATCTCTCTCTCTGTCTCTGTCTCTCTCTCTCTCTCTCTCTGTATCTCTCTCTCTCTCTCTCTCTCTCTCTCTCTGTATCTCTCTCTCTGTCTCTGTCTCTCTTTCTCTCAACACAACCCTCCAGTTTAGTCTCGGTCTGACAATTGCAGGCATGAATTGAATATATTTTAGGGAGACCAAGGGGTCACAATCTCATCACCTCCGTACTAAGACATAATTATTATATTTTAATACATTGTAATAAAAAAAAAAGCCCACTAAAATGAATGGTGGTTCAACCAAGGACAAAATGGAAGGGGAAATTCAGAAAATGTAAACGGAAGACCTACAAAACGAATAGACTGTGTAAAAAAAAAACTATAATATAGTTAAACACCATATCATTACAAAGTGCCTGGATACAGCCCTTAGCCGTGGTGTATTGGCTATATACCCCTGAGGTACATTATTGCTGTTAAAAAACTGGTTACCAACACAATTAGAGCGGTAAATAGTACCTAGCGACCTCATCACGGAGTTGGGATATCTTGGCGTAATGGTTGAAGGTGCTTGACAGTCGCTGGACCTGGGTTTAAGTCCTGGTCGTCAGATACCCACGAATTCACTACGGTATGTTACAGTATATTGCTTTATCTCAGGGGTGTCAAACTCATTCCATGGCCGGGCCTAATGTCTGCAGGTTTTGGGTTTTCCCTTTCAATTTAAGACCTATGTGTCAAACATTCACGTGTGGGTTTTCTAACTAATTAGTGACCTACGTCAAGTACAAGGAAGGGGCGAAAACCCACAGACACTCCTCCCTCCGTGGAATGAGTTTGACACATGATGTAAGCCCTACAGGAAGTGAGGAGCCTTGTGAGCAGTATACATAACAATGGATATATATATATAGACCACAACATTTGTTGCAGAAGGACGACATTTAATTAAAAAAGAAAAAATAGATGTATTTCAATGGATGCGTCTGACATTTCTCACACACAGGACGATTGGATGTGATGTTTATTCTCCGGGGTCTGCCTTGCCTATGTCTACAGCAGACAGAACATAGGGATATGGGAGAGATAATCACTGCAAATTCATAGATGGAGATTATCACAAAAATATATGTTTTGGGGTTTTGTTCACCAATGTACTGTATGGGTTTCCTTACTGTTATTTAGAAAGCAACAGTCTTCATTATTGCAGCCTTTACCAACAAAGAAAACAAATGTAAATGGTTTTAACCATCTTTGAATAAATTACTTATTTGCATATATTGTGTTCAAATTTTATTTTGGGGAGATTCTGTTCAGATATTCTGTTCAGATATTCTGTTCAGATATTCTGTTCAGATATTCTGTTCAGATATTCTGTTTAGATATTCTGTTTAGATATTCTGTTTAGATATTCTGTTTAGATATTCTGTTCAGATATTCTGTTCAGATATTCTGTTCAGATATTCTGTTCAGAGATTATGTTCAGAGATTCTGTTCAGATATTCTGTTCAGATATTCTGCTCCGATATTCTGTTCAGATATTCTGCTCCGATATTCTGTTCAGAGATTCTGTTCAGAGATTCTGTTCAGATATTCTGTTCAGAGATTCTGTTCAGATATTCTGTTCAGAGATTCTGTTCAGATATTCTGTTCAGAGATTCTGTTCAGATATTGTCTTTGGGTATGGTCTGCCTTTTAAGAAATGTAAATGTTTTTCACTTTATTCTCTTTTAGGGTATTTATTGAATAATTATCCACACTGACCTTTCAATATAACGTTTTTGTGAGAACTAGAACCTTTCTCCCAGATTGGTCTGGGCCTAACGACATCAATTATGACTGTGATGATTCTAGTGTTTTGTAATGGAGGTCTGTAGGGCACTCCATTTCTCTCCCGGCCCGTCTCATCTTTTCTTCAGGAATGAGCTAACGCAATTACACAAATATATCAGGTTGAGGTATTTTGATAGGATTTATAGTGTAGTATAGTGTAGTATAGTGTAGTACAGTGTAGTATAGTGTAGTATGGTGTAGTATAGTGTGGTATAGTGTAGTATAGTGTATTATAGTGTAGTATAATGCAGTATAGCGTAGCATCATGTAGTATAGTGTAGTATAGCATGGTATAGTGTAGTATAGTGTGGTATGGTGTAGTATAGTGCAGTGTAGTGCAGTATAGTGTGGTATAGTGTAGAGCAGTGTAGTATAGTGTAGTATAGTGTAGTATAGTGTGGTGTGGTGTAGTATAGTGTAGTATAGTGTGGTATAGTGTGGTATAGTGTAGGATAGTGTAGTATAGTGTGGCATAGTGTAGTATAGTGTAGTATAGTGTAGTATATTGTACGTTTACATAGTATAGTACAGTATAGTATAGTATGATGTAAGTATGTGTAGTGTAGTGCAGTGTAGTATAGTACAGTATATTATAGTGCAGTGTTGTGTAGTGTAGTATAGTGTACATCTGCAGTGTATAGTATAATATAGTGTAATCTCTATAGTATAGTACAGTGTAGTGTAGTATAGTGTAGTATATGTGGTGCAGTGTAGTGTAGTGTAGTAAAGTGGATGTCTGTAGGTATAGTATAGTATATGTTTGTACAGTATAGTATAGTGTAAGTCTGTATTGTATGGTACAGTACAGTGCATAATACTAGTGTAGTGTAGTATGGTGCTGTATAGAGTAGTGTAGTGTAGTATGGTGCTGTATAGAGTAGTGTAGTGTAGTATGGCGCTGTATAGAGTAGTGTAGTGTAGTATGGTGCTGTATAGAGTAGTGTAGTGTAGTATGGTGGTGTATAGAGTAGTGTAGTGTAGTATGGTGCTGTATAGAGTAGGGTAGTGTAGTATGTTGCTGTATAGAGTAGTGTAGTGTAGTATGGTGCTGTATAGAGTAGTGTAGTGTAGTATGGTGCTGTATAGAGTAGTGTAGTGTAGTGTAGTATAGTGCTGTATAGAGTAGTGTAGTGTAGTGTAGTATGGTGCTGTATAGAGTAGTGTAGTGTAGTGTAGTGTGGTGCTGTATAGAGTCGTGTAGTGTAGTGTAGTGTAGTATGGTGCTGTATAGAGTAGTGTAGTGTAGTGTAGTGTATTATGGTGCTGTATAGAGTAGAGTAGTGTAGTGTAGTGTGGTGCTGTGTAGTGTAGTGTAGTGTAGTATGGTGCTGTATAGATTAGTGTAGTGTAGTATGGCTGTATAGAGTAGTGTAGTGTAGTATGGTGCTGTATAGAGTAGTGTAGTGTAGTGTAGTATGGTGCTGTATAGAGTAGTGTAGTGTAGTGTAGTATGGTGCTGTATAGAGTAGTGTAGTGTAGTATGGCGCTGTATAGAGTAGTGTAGTGTAGTATGGTGCTTTATAGAGTAGTGTAGTGTAGTGTAGTGTAGTATGGCGCTGTATAGAGTAGTGTAGTGTAGTATGGCGCTGTATAGAGTAGTGTAGTGTAGTATGGTGCTGTATAGAGTAGTGTAGTGTAGTATGGCGCTGTATAGAGTAGTGTAGTGTAGTGTAGTATGGTGCAGTATAGAGTAGTGTAGTGTAGTGTAGTATGGTGCTGTATAGAGTAGTGTAGTGTAGTGTAGTATGGCGCTGTATAGAGTAGTGTAGTGTAGTGTAGTGTGGTGCTGTATAGAGTAGTGTAGTGTAGTATGGTGCTGTATAGAGTAGTGTAGTGTAGTGTGGTGCTGTATAGAGTAGTGTAGTGTAGTGTAGTATGGTGCTGTATAGAGTAGTGTAGTGTAGTGTAGTGTGGTGCTGTATAGAGTAGTGTAGTGTAGTATGGTGCTGTATAGAGTAGTGTAGTGTAGTGTAGTGTAGTATGGCTCTGTATAGAGTAGTGTAGTGTAGTATGGTGCTGTATAGAGTGGTGTAGTGTAGTGTAGTATGGTGCTGTATAGAGTAGTGTAGTGTAGTATGGTGCTGTATATAGTAGTGTAGTGTAGTATGGTGCTGTATAGAGTAGTATAGTCTAGTATGGTGCTGTATAGAGTAGTGTTGTGTAGTGTAGTATAGTGCTGTATAGTGTAGTGTAGTGTAGTATGGTGCTGTATAGAGTAGTGTAGTGTAGTGTAGTATGGTGCTGTATAGAGTAGTGTAGTGTAGTATGGTGCTGTATAGAGTAGTGTAGTGTAGTGTAGTATGGTGCTGTATAGAGTAGTGTAGTGTAGTGTAGTGTAGTGTGATGCTGTATAGAGTAGTGTTGTATAGTATGGTGCTGTATAGAGTAGTGTAGTGTAGTGTAGTATGGCTCTGTATAGAGTAGTGTAGTGTAGTATGGTGCTGTATAGAGTGGTGTAGTGTAGTATGGTGATGTATAGAGTAGTGTAGTGTAGTATGGTGCAGTATAGAGTAGTGTAGTGTAGTATGGTGCTGTATAGATTAGTGTAGTGTAGTGTAGTATGGTGCTGTATAGTGTAGTGTAGTGTAGTGTAGTATGGTGCTGTATAGAGTAGTGTAGTGTAGTGTAGTATGGTGCTGTATAGAATAGTGTAGTGTAGTGTAGTGTAGTATGGCTCTGTATAGAGTAGTGTAGTGTAGTATGGTGCTGTATAGTGTGGTGTAGTGTAGTGTAGTATGGTGATGTATAGAGTAGTGTAGTGTAGTATGGTGCAGTATAGAGTAGTGTAGTGTAGTATGGTGCTGTAAAGATTAGTGTAGTGTAGTGAGGTATGGTGCTGTATATTGTAGTGTAGTGTAGTGTAGTATGGTGCTGTATAGAGTAGTGTAGTGTAGAATGGTGCTGTATAGAGTAGTGTAGTGTAGTATGATGATGTATAGTGTAGTGTACTGTAGTGTGGCTCTGTATAGAGTAGTGTAGTGTAGTGTAGTATGGCTCTGTATAGAGTAGTGTAGTGTAGTGTAGTATGGTGCTGTATAGAGTAGTGTAGTGTAGTATGGTGCTGTATAGTGTAGTGTAGTGTAGTGTGGCTCTGTATAGAGTAGTGTAGTGTAGTGTAGTATGGTGCTGTATAGTGTAGTGTAGTGTAGTGTAGTATGGTGTTGTATAGAGTGGTGTAGTGTAGTATGGTGCTGTATAGAGTAGTGTACTGTAGTAGTGTATAGAGTAGTGTAGTGTAGTATGGTGCTGTATAGAGTAGTGTAGTGTAGTGTAGTATATTGCTGTATAGTGTAGTGTAGTGTAGTGTAGTATGGTGCTGTATAGAGTAGTGTAGTGTAGTGTAGTATGGTGCTGTATAGAGTAGTGTGTAGTGTAGTATGGTGCTGTATAGAGTAGTATAGTGTAGTATAGTGTGTATAGAGTAGTGTATTGTAGTGTAGTGTAGTATGGTGCTGTATAGAGTAGTATAGTGTAGTGTAGTGTAGTATGGCTCTGTATAGAGTAGTGTAGTGTAGTATGGTGCTGTATAGAGTAGTGTAGTGTAGTATGTAGTATAGAGTAGTGATTGTGCTGTATAGAGTAGTGTAGTGTATTATGGTGCTGTATAGAGTAGTGTAGTGTAGTGTGGTGCTGTATAGAGTAGTGTAGTGTAGTATGGTGCTGTATAGAGTAGTGTAGTGTAGTGTAGTATGGTGCTGTATAGTGTAGTGTAGTGTAGTGCAGTATGGTGCTGTATAGAGTAGTGTAGTGTAGTGTAGTATGGTGCTGTATAGAGTCGTGTAGTGTAGTGTAGTATGGTGCTGTATAGAGTAGTGTAGTGTAGTGTAGTTTGGTGCTGTATAGAGTAGTGTAGTGTAGTATGGCTCTGTATAGTGTAGTGTAGTGTAGTGTAGTGTGGTGCTGTATAGTGTAGTGTAGTGTAGTGTGGTGCTGTATAGAGTAGTGTAGTGTAGTATGGTGCTGTATAGTGTAGTGTAGTATGGTGCTGTATAGAGTAGTGTAGTGTAGTGTAGTATTGTGCTGTATAGAGTAGTGTAGTGTAGTGTAGTATTGTGCTGTATAGAGTAGTGTAGTGTAGTGTAGTATTGTGCTGTATAGAGTAGTGTAGTGTAGTATTGTGCTGTATAGAGTAGTGTAGTGTAGTGAGAAAGTAGAAGCACTTGTATAGCCTAAGAAAGTAGCAGAACTACACTAGTTTTTTCAAAAAGGAAAACGTTTGCTCTACAGGAAGTGTAAAATATTGTAAGCACCTTTTAAGGACAACAAATCGTGTGCGTCAATGGTTTAAATGATCTCAACCCCCTGGAGGTCGTAGGTCGTGTGATGAATTTGTTTAATAACCCGCTATAGTTTACGGATGAATCAGTAAATAAGTGACGGAATGATGAGTGTCAATATTACTTTCAGAGGCTGGTGTTCCTTCATCACAGTGACAGCACAAAGCAGCCCATTCCAATGCTGTACCGGACATACATATTATTCTATATTATTAAAAAAATACGGTAGAGAGTTTAGGATAGAATAGATTATATAATAAATGAAACATCTTTAATGCATTCTACTAGACTAATGTGTTTTACTAGACTAATGTGTGCTACTAGGCGAATGTGTTTTACTAGACTAATGTGTTCTACTAGACTAATGTGTTTTACTAGACTAATGTGTTTTACTAGACCAATGTGTTCTACAAGACTAATGTGTTCTACAAGACTAATGTATTCTACTATACTAATGTATTCTACTAGACTAATGTGTTCTACTAGACTAATGTGTTCTAATAGACTAATGTGTTCTACTAGACTAATGTGTTCTACTAGACTAATGTATTCATATGATTCCAATCACCAACATTTCTGGTTATTGTGTACTTTGAAGTTGGTTGCAGAAATGGATATATTGAGTGTGACATTAGAAAAAGAGGCAGAGGGGGAGACCAGTCCCATGTGTCAGGTTGAACACTGCAGTAGAGCTTGAGAGAGAGAGAGAGGGGTGGGGGTGATATGGAGAGAGAGAGAGATGGGTGGGGGTGATATGGAGAGAGAGAGAGAGGGGTGGGGGTGATATGGAGAGAGTGAGAGGGGTGGGGGTGATATGGAGAGAGAGAGAGAGGGGTGAGGGTGATATGGAGAGAGAGAGAGAGGGGTGGGGGTGATATGGAGAGAGTGAGAGGGGTGGGGGTGATATGGAGAGAGAGAGAGAGGGGTGAGGGTGATATGGAGAGAGAGAGAGAGGGGTGGGGGTGAAATGGAGAGAGTGAGAGGGGTGGGGGTGATATGGAGAGAGAGAGAGAGGGGTGAGGGTGATATGGAGAGAGTGAGAGGGGTGGGGGTGATATGGAGAGAGAGAGAGAGGGGTGAGGGTGATATGGAGAGAGTGAGAGGGGTGGGGGTGATATGGAGAGAGAGAGAGGGGTGGGGTGATATGGAGAGAGTGAGAGGGGTGGGGGTGATATGGAGAGAGAGAGAGAGGGGTGGGGGTGATATGGAGAGAGAGAGAGATATGGGAGAGAGAGAGAGGGGTGGGGTGATATGGAGAGAGTGAGAGGGGTGGGGGTGATATGGAGAGAGAGAGAGAGAGAGAGAGAGAGTGCAAGAAAGGTAGAGGCTGGAGAGATATGGAGAAAGAGGGGGGTATGGAGAGAGAGAGAGAGAGAGAGAGAGAGAGAGTGAGAGAGAGAGAGAGAGAGAGAGAGAGGTGGGGGTGATGTGGAGAGAGAGAGAGAGAGAGAGGGGGGTGGGGGTGATGTGGAGAGAGAGAGACAGAGAGAGAGGGGGTGGGGGTGATGTGGAGAGCGAGAGAGAGGGGGGGGTGGGGGTGATGTGGAGCGAGAGAGAGTGCAAGAAAGGTAGAGGGCTGAGAGATATGGAGAAAGAGGGCGGTATGGAGAGAGTGAGAGAGAGAGAGATAAGGGGGAGATATGGGGAGAGATAGAGGGGTGGGGGTGATATGGAGAGAGAGAGAGAGGGGTGGGGTGATATGGAGAGAGTGAGAGGGGTGGGGGTGATATGGAGAGACAGAGAGGGGTGGGGGTGATATGGAGAGAGAGAGAGAGAGAGTGCACGAAAGGTAGAGGGCGGAGAGATATGAGGAAAGAGGGGGGTATGGAGAGAGAGAGAGAGAGAGAGAGAGAGAGTGAGAGAGAGAGAGAGAGAGAGGGGGGTGGGGGTGATGTGGAGAGAGAGAGACAGAGAGAGAGGGGGTGGGGGTGATGTGGAGAGAGAGAGAGAGGGGGGGGTGGGGGTGATGTGGAGCGAGAGAGAGTGCAAGAAAGGTAGAGGGCGGAGAGATATGGATAAAGAGGGCGGTATGGAGAGAGTGAGAGAGAGAGAGAGAGATAAGGGGGAGATATGGAGAGAGAGAGATAAGCGGGAGGTAAGGGGGAGATATGGAGAGAGAGAGAGAGAGAGAGAAGGATAAACATGAAGAAAGAGGGAGAGAGAGAGAGAGAGAGAGAGAGACATGAAGAGAGAGAGAGAGAGAGAGAGACATGAAGAAAGAGGGAGAGAGAGAGAGAGAGAGAGACATGAAGAAAGAGGGAGAGATATGAGAGAGGAGAGAGAGAGAGAGAGAGACATGAAGAAAGAGGGAGAGAGAGAGAGAGAGAGAGAGAGAGAGACATGAAGAAAGAGGGAGAGAGAGAGAGAGAGAGAGACATGAAGAAAGAGGGAGAGATATGAGAGAGGAGAGAGAGAGAGAGAGAGAGAGAGAGAGGGGCAATCCCAAGTGCATGACACAGAATTTCTGTCATCAATCAGAGCAGAGGAAACCCTGGCCGGCTTTATCTAATCTGTCATCCAATCACAGCCCTCTCCGTTTTGGATGCCCATTTCATTTGTCTGTCCACAATTCATTCCGATCACGCCTTCCTCCCTCCACTCAGAGGGGTGACATCTGGGTTTCAATATCTTTATTTATCTTTCCAGAATCCTGTTGGAACATGGAAGGTTCCAAATTGTTTCTCCGTATTCTGAATTCCGAGGAAACGTAAGGAGAAGAACAACTTTCTAAATCAAACTGGACACATTATGCCCAACGTGTTTTGGTCATCTAAAGTAAGCAACAACAAAAACTAAAAAAACATCATCACTGAAACAGAACAATTCATCACAAATACTGTACGAAATGACCAACACGGGGGGGGGGGGGGGGGGTGGGGAGTCAAGATAACGAAGGCGCCAGTCTCTACGGTATTAAACACTGGTTTCTACTGTTGGGTCATCGATCACTCTGATGTCGCTTTGAAGGTCTTGCTGGGTATTTTTTAGTCAGAGCTGCAGCTCTGTGTATAAAGGTCACGGTCCTATTGGTGTCTACTGATTGAGGGGTCATGTAGGTTGATATATTGATGTTAGCGGGACTATCCATCCAATATTCACACGTACACACACGGATCATTTAGGCAACGCCTGCATTGCTTGCTGTTTGGGGGTTTTAGGCTGGGTTTCTGTGCAGCACTTGGAGATATCAGCTGATGTACAAAGGGCTATATAAATACATATGATTTGATTTGAAGAGGAGGGATTGTACACAGTTCACTACCGCCCACTGTTAGACATATGCTAGTGAAGACATCTTCTGTCACTAATGTATGTGACTGCCACCAATAATGTTGGTAACGCTAACCTTGTTGTGTTGCTACCAAGTTGTGTTGTTACCATGTTGTTGTCATGCTACCATGTTGTGTTGCTACCATGTTGTTACCATGCTACCATGTTGTTACCATGCTACCATGTTGTTACCATGCTACCATGTTGTTACCATGCTACCATGTTGTTACTATGCCACCATGTTGTTACCATGCTGTGTTGTCATGCTGTGTTGTCATGCTGTGTTGTCATAATGTGTTGTCATAATGTGTTGTCATGCTGTGTTGTCATGCTGTGTTGTCATGCTGTGTTGTCATAATGTGTTGTCATGCTGTGTTGTCATGCTGTGTTGTCATAATGTGTTGTCATGCTGTGTTGTCATGCTGTGTTGTCATGCTGTGTTGTCATAATGTGTTGTCATGCTGTGTTGTCATGTGTTGCTGCCTTTCTGCAGTATGTTGTTTTGTTAGGTATCTCTTTATGTAGTGCTGTCTCTCATGATGTGTCCTATATTTTATTTTAATCCCAGCCCTTGTCCCCACCTAGGTCATCATTGTATTTTTTATTTAACTAGTCAAATCAGGTAAGAACAAATTCTTATTTATAATGACGGCCTAGGAACAGTCGGTTAACTGCCTTGTTCAGGGGAAGAATGTCACGCCCTGACCATAGAGAGCCCTTGTTTCTCTATGGTGTAGTAGGTCAGGGCATGACTGGGGGTATTCTAGTTTATTATTTCTATGTGGTGTTCTAGTTTATTTTCTAGTTTATTTTCCAACACGCAGGAGCACACATTTCAAAGTCCTCTTTTAGGTGTTGAAGTCGGTATGATTGTATTGGCTGACCATGCAGTCAAGACAGTTGAAGTAATGACAGTTGAAGTAATGACAGTTGAAGTAGAGACAGTTGAAGTAGAGACAGTTGAAGTATAGACAGTTGAAGTAGAGACAGTTGAAGTAGAGACAGTTGAAGTAATGACAGTTGAAGTAGAGACAGTTGAAGTAGAGACAGTTGAAGTAGAGACAGTTGAAGTAATGACAGTTGAAGTAGAGACAGTTGAAGTAGAGACAGTTGAAGTATAGACAGTTGAAGTAGAGACAGTTGAAGTAGAGACAGTTGAAGTAGAGACAGTTGAAGTAGAGACAGTTGAAGTAGAGACAGTAGTAATGACAGTTGAAGTAGAGACAGTTGAAGTAATGACAGTTGAAGTAGAGACAGTTGAAGTAGAGACAGTTGAAGTATAGACAGTTGAAGTAGAGACAGTTGAAGTAGAGACAGTTGAAGTAGAGACAGTTGAAGTAGAGACAGTAGTAATGACAGTTGAAGTAGAGACAGTTGAAGTAATGACAGTTGAAGTAGAGACAGTTGAAGTAGAGACAGTTGAAGTAGAGACAGTTGAAGTAGAGACAGTTGAAGTAGAGACAGTTGAAGTAGAGACAGTTGAAGTAGAGACAGTTGAAGTAGAGACAGTTGAAGTAGAGACAGTTGAAGTAGAGACAGTTGAAGTAGAGACAGTTGAAGTAGAGACAGTTGAAGTAGAGACAGTTGAAGTAGAGACAGTTGAAGTAGAGACAGTAGTAATGACAGTTGAAGTAGAGACAGTTGAAGTAATGACAGTTGAAGTAGAGACAGTTGAAGTAGAGACAGTTGAAGTAGAGACAGTTGAAGTAGAGACAGTTGAAGTAGAGACAGTTGAAGTAGAGACAGTTGAAGTAGAGACAGTAGTAATGACAGTTGAAGTAGAGACAGTTGAAGTAATGACAGTTGAAGTAGAGACAGTTGAAGTAATGACAGTTGAAGTAGAGACAGTTGAAGTAGAGACAGTTGAAGTATAGACAGTTGAAGTAGAGACAGTTGAAGTAGAGACAGTTGAAGTAGAGACAGTTGAAGTAGAGACAGTAGTAATGACAGTTGAAGTAGAGACAGTTGAAGTAATGACAGTTGAAGTAGAGACAGTTGAAGTAATGACAGTTGAAGTAATGACAGTTGAAGTAATGACAGTTGAAGTAGAGACAGTTGAAGTAATGACAGTTGAAGTAGAGACAGTTGAAGTAGAGACAGTTGAAGTATAGACAGTTGAAGTAATGACAGTTGAAGTAATGACAGTTGAAGTAGAGACAGTTGAAGGAGAGACAGTTGAAGTAGAGACAGTTGAAGTAAAGACAGTTGAAGTAGAGACAGTTGAAGTGGAGACAGTTGAAGTAGAGACAGTTGAAGTGGAGACAGTTGAAGTAATGACAGTTGAAGTAGAGACAGTTGAAGTAGAGACAGTTGAAGGAGAGACAGTTGAAGTAGAGACAGTTGAAGTAAAGACAGTTGAAGTAGAGACAGTTGAAGTATAGACAGTTGAAGTAGAGACAGTTGAAGTAGAGACAGTTAAAGTAGAGACAGTTGAAGTAATGACAGTTGAATGAGAGGCAGTTGAAGTAATGACAGTTGAAGTAATGACAGTTGAAGAAGAGACAATTGAAGTAATGACAGTTGAAGTAATGACAGTTGAAGTAGAGACAATTGAAGTAATGACAGTTGAAGTAATGACAGTTGAAGAAATGACAGTTAAAGTAGAGACAGTTGAAGTAATGACAGTTGAAGTAGAGACAGTTGAAGTAGAGACAGCTGAAGTAGAGACAGTTGAAGAAATGACAGTTAAAGTAGAGACAGTTGAAGTAGAGACAGTTGAAGTAGAGACAGTTGAAGTAGAGACAGTTGAAGTGGAGACAGTTGAAGTAGAGACAGTTTCAGTAGAGACAGTTGAAGTAGAAACAGTTGAAGTAGAGACAGTTGCAGTAGAGACAGTTGAAGTATAGACAGTTAAAGTAATGACAGTTGAAGTAGAGACAGTTGAAGTAGAGACAGTTGAAGTAGAGACAGTTGAAGTATAGACAGTTGAAGTATAGACAGTTGAAGTAGAGACAGTTGAAGTGGAGACAGTTGAAGTAGAGACAGTTGCAGTAGAGACAGTTGAAGTAGAGACAGTTGAAGTAGAGACAGTTGAAGTATAGACAGTTGAAGTAATGACAGTTGAAGTGGAGACAGTTGCTGTAGAGACAGTTGAAGTGGAGACAGTTGCTGTAGAGACAGTTGAAGTAGAGACAGTTGAAGTAGAGACAGTTGAAGTAGAGACAGTTGCTGTAGAGACAGTTAAAGTAGAGACAGTTGCTGTAGAGACAGTTGAAGTGGAGACAGTTGAAGTAGAGACAGTTGAAGTAGAGACAGTTGCAGTAGAGACAGTTGAAGTAGAGACAGTTGAAGTAGAGACAGTTGCAGTAGAGACAGTTGAAGTAGAGACAGTTGAAGTAGAGACAGTTGAAGTATAGACAGTTGAATTATAGACAGTTGAAGTAGAGACAGTTGAAGTAGAGACAGTTGAAGTAGAGACAGTTGAAGTAGAGACAGTTGCAGTAGAGACAGTTGAAGTATAGACAGTTGAAGTAATGACAGTTGAAGTAGAGACAGTTGAAGTAGAGACAGTTGAAGTAGAGACAGTTGCTGTAGAGACAGTTGAAGTAGAGACAGTTGCTGTAGAGACAGTTGAAGTGGAGACAGTTGAAGTAGAGACAGTTGAAGTAGAGACAGTTGAAGTATAGACAGTTGAAGTAGAGACAGTTGCTGTAGAGACAGTTGAAGTGGAGACAGTTGAAGTAGAGACAGTTGAAGTAGAGACAGTTGAAGTAGAGACAGTTGCAGTAGAGACAGTTGAAGTATAGACAGTTGAAGTAGAGACAGTTGAAGTAGAGACAGTTGAAGTAGAGACAGTTTCTGTAGAGACAGTTGCTGTAGAGACAGTTGAAGTAGAGACAGTTGAAGTAGAGACAGTTGAAGTAGAGACAGTTGAAGTAGAGACAGTTGCAGTAGAGACAGTTGAAGTAGAGACAGTTGCTGTAGAGACAGTTGAAGTAGAGACAGTTGAAGTAGAGACAGTTGAAGTATAGACAGTTGAAGTAGAGACAGTTGCAGTAGAGACAGTTGAAGTAGAGACAGTTGAAGTATAGACAGTTGAAGTAGAGACAGTTGAAGTATAGACAGTTGAAGTAGAGACAGTTGAAGTAGAGACAGTTGAAGTAGAGACAGTTGAAGTGGAGACAGTTGAAGTAGAGACAGTTGAAGTAGAGACAGTTGAAGTGGAGACAGTTGAAGTAGAGACAGTTGAAGTAGAGACAGTTGAAGTATAGACAGTTGAAGTAGAGACAGTTGCAGTAGAGACAGTTGAAGTAGAGACAGTTGCTGTAGAGACAGTTGAAGTAGAGACAGTTGAAGTATAGACAGTTAAAGTGGAGACAGTTGAAGTAGAGACAGTTGAAGTAGAGACAGTTGCTGTAGAGACAGTTGAAGTAGAGACATTTGCTGTAGAGACAGTTGAAGTAGAGACAGTTGCTGTAGAGACAGTTGAAGTAGAGACAGTTGCAGTAGAGACAGTTGCTGTAGAGACAGTTGAAGTAGAGACAGTTGCTGTAGAGACAGTTGAAGTAGAGACAGTTGAAGTAGAGCCAGTTGAAGTAGAGACAGTTGAAGTGGATACAGTTGCTGTAGAGACAGTTGAAGTAGAGACAGTTGAAGTAGAGACAGTTGAAGTAGAGACAGTTGAAGTAATGACAGTTGAAGTATAGACAGTTGAAGTGGAGACAGTTGAAGTAGAGACAGTTGAAGTAGAGACAGTTGCTGTAGAGACAGTTGAAGTAGAGACAGTTGAAGTAGAGACAGTAGTAATGACAGTTGAAGTAGAGACAGTTGAAGTAGAGACAGTTGAAGTAGAGACAGTTGAAGTAGAGACAGTAGTAATGACAGTTGAAGTAGAGACAGTTGAAGTAGAGACAGTTGAAGTAGAGACAGTAGTAATGACAGTTGAAGTAGAGACAGTTGAAGTATAGACAGTTGAAGTAGAGACAGTTGAAGTAGAGACAGTTGAAGTAGAGACAGTAGTAATGACAGTTGAAGTAGAGACAGTTGAAGTAGAGACAGTTGAAGTAGAGACAGTTGAAGTAGAGACAGTAGTAATGACAGTTGAAGTAGAGACAGTTGAAGTAGAGACAGTTGAAGTAGAGACAGTTGCTGTAGAGACAGTTGAAGTAGAGACAGTTGAAGTAGAGACAGTTGCTGTAGAGACAGTTGAAGTAGAGACAGTTGCTGTAGAGACAGTTGCATTAGAGACAGTTGAAGTAGAGACAGTTGAAGTAGAGACAGTAGTAATGACAGTTGAAGTAGAGACAGTTGAAGTATAGACAGTTGAAGTAGAGACAGTTGAAGTAGAGACAGTTGAAGTAGAGACAGTAGTAATGACAGTTGAAGTAGAGACAGTTGAAGTAGAGACAGTTGAAGTAGAGACAGTTGAAGTAGAGACAGTAGTAATGACAGTTGAAGTAGAGACAGTTGAAGTAGAGACAGTTGAAGTAGAGACAGTTGTTGTAGAGACAGTTGAAGTAGAGACAGTTGAAGTAGAGACAGTTGAAGTAGAGACAGTTGCTGTAGAGACAGTTGAAGTAGAGACAGTTGCTGTAGAGACAGTTGCATTAGAGACAGTTGAAGTAGAGACAGTTGCTGTAGAGACAGTTGCAGTAGAGACAGTTTCTGTAGAGACAGTTGAAGTAGAGACAGTTGCTGTAGAGACAGTTGAAGTAGAGACAGTTGCTGTAGAGACAGTTGCAGTAGAGACAGTTGCTGTAGAGACAGTTGAATTAGAGACAGTTGCTGTAGAGACAGTTGAAGTATAGACAGTTGAAGTAGAGACAGTTGAAGTAGAGACAGTTGAAGTAGAGACAGTTGAAGTAGAGACAGTAGTAATGACAGTTGAAGTAGAGACAGTTGAAGTAGAGATAGTTGAAGTAGAGACAGTTGAAGTAGAGACAGTAGTAATGACAGTTGAAGTAGAGACAGTTGAAGTATAGACAGTTGAAGTAGAGACAGTTGAAGTAGAGACAGTTGAAGTAGAGACAGTAGTAATGACAGTTGAAGTAGAGACAGTTGAAGTAGAGACAGTTGAAGTAGAGACAGTTGAAGTAGAGACAGTAGTAATGACAGTTGAAGTAGAGACAGTTGAAGTAGAGACAGTTGCTGTAGAGACAGTTGAAGTAGAGACAGTTGAAGTAGAGCCAGTTGAAGTAGAGACAGTTGCTGTAGAGACAGTTGAAGTAGAGACAGTTGCTGTAGAGACAGTTGCAGTAGAGACAGTTGAAGTAGAGACAGTTGCTGTAGAGACAGTTGCAGTAGAGACAGTTGCTGTAGAGACAGTTGAAGTAGAGACAGTTGCTGTAGAGACAGTTGAAGTAGAGACAGTTGCTTTAGAGACAGTTGCAGTAGAGACAGTTGCTGTAGAGACAGTTGAATTAGAGACAGTTGCTGTAGAGACAGTTGCTGTAGAGACAGTCGACGTATAGACAGTTGAAGTGGAGACAGTTGAAGTAGAGACAGTTGAAGTAGAGACAGTTGCTGTAGAGACAGTTGCTGTAGAGACAGTTGAAGTAGAGACAGTAGTAATGACAGTTGAAGTAGAGACAGTTGAAGTAGAGACAGTTGAAGTAGAGACAGTAGTAATGACAGTTGAAGCAGATACAGTTGAAGTAGAGACAGTTGAAGTAGAGACAGTTGAAGTAGAGACAGTAGTAATGACAGTTGAAGTAGAGACAGTTGAAGTAGAGACAGTTGAAGTAGAGACAGTTGCTGTAGAGACAGTTGAAGTAGAGACAGTTGAAGTAGAGACAGTTGAAGTAGAGACAGTTGCTGTAGAGACAGTTGAAGTAGAGACAGTTGCTGTAGAGACAGTTGCAGTAGAGACAGTTGAAGTAGAGACAGTTGCTGTAGAGACAGTTGCAGTAGAGACAGTTTCTGTAGAGACAGTTGAAGTAGAGACAGTTGCTGTAGAGACAGTTGAAGTAGAGACAGTTGCTGTAGAGACAGTTGCAGTAGAGACAGTTGCTGTAGAGACAGTTGAATTAGAGACAGTTGCTGTAGAGACAGTTGAAGTATAGACAGTTGAAGTAGAGACAGTTGAAGTATATACAGTTGAAGTAGAGACAGTTGAAGTAGAGACAGTTGAAGTAGAGACAGTAGTAATGACAGTTGAAGTAGAGACAGTTGAAGTAGAGACAGTTGAAGTAGAGACAGTTGAAGTAGAGACAGTAGTAATGACAGTTGAAGTAGAGACAGTTGAAGTAGAGACAGTTGAAGTAGAGACAGTTGAAGTAGAGACAGTTTCTGTAGAGACAGTTGCAGTAGAGACAGTTGAAGTAGAGACAGTTGCTGTAGAGACAGTTGCAGTAGAGACAGTTGCTGTAGAGACAGTTGAAGTAGAGACAGTTGAAGTAGAGACAGTTGCTTTAGAGACAGTTGAAGTAGAGATAGTTGAAGTAGAGACAGTTGAAGTAGAGACAGTAGTAATGACAGTTGAAGTAGAGACAGTTGAAGTATAGACAGTTGAAGTAGAGACAGTTGAAGTAGAGACAGTTGAAGTAGAGACAGTAGTAATGACAGTTGAAGTAGAGACAGTTGAAGTAGAGACAGTTGAAGTAGAGACAGTTGAAGTAGAGACAGTAGTAATGACAGTTGAAGTAGAGACAGTTGAAGTAGAGACAGTTGCTGTAGAGACAGTTGAAGTAGAGACAGTTGAAGTAGAGCCAGTTGAAGTAGAGACAGTTGCTGTAGAGACAGTTGAAGTAGAGACAGTTGCTGTAGAGACAGTTGCAGTAGAGACAGTTGAAGTAGAGACAGTTGCTGTAGAGACAGTTGCAGTAGAGACAGTTGCTGTAGAGACAGTTGAAGTAGAGACAGTTGCTGTAGAGACAGTTGAAGTAGAGACAGTTGCTTTAGAGACAGTTGCAGTAGAGACAGTTGCTGTAGAGACAGTTGAATTAGAGACAGTTGCTGTAGAGACAGTTGCTGTAGAGACAGTCGACGTATAGACAGTTGAAGTGGAGACAGTTGAAGTAGAGACAGTTGAAGTAGAGACAGTTGCTGTAGAGACAGTTGCTGTAGAGACAGTTGAAGTAGAGACAGTAGTAATGACAGTTGAAGTAGAGACAGTTGAAGTAGAGACAGTTGAAGTAGAGACAGTAGTAATGACAGTTGAAGCAGATACAGTTGAAGTAGAGACAGTTGAAGTAGAGACAGTTGAAGTAGAGACAGTAGTAATGACAGTTGAAGTAGAGACAGTTGAAGTAGAGACAGTTGAAGTAGAGACAGTTGCTGTAGAGACAGTTGAAGTAGAGACAGTTGAAGTAGAGACAGTTGAAGTAGAGACAGTTGCTGTAGAGACAGTTGAAGTAGAGACAGTTGCTGTAGAGACAGTTGCAGTAGAGACAGTTGAAGTAGAGACAGTTGCTGTAGAGACAGTTGCAGTAGAGACAGTTTCTGTAGAGACAGTTGAAGTAGAGACAGTTGCTGTAGAGACAGTTGAAGTAGAGACAGTTGCTGTAGAGACAGTTGCAGTAGAGACAGTTGCTGTAGAGACAGTTGAATTAGAGACAGTTGCTGTAGAGACAGTTGAAGTATAGACAGTTGAAGTAGAGACAGTTGAAGTATAGACAGTTGAAGTAGAGACAGTTGAAGTAGAGACAGTTGAAGTAGAGACAGTAGTAATGACAGTTGAAGTAGAGACAGTTGAAGTAGAGACAGTTGAAGTAGAGACAGTTGAAGTAGAGACAGTAGTAATGACAGTTGAAGTAGAGACAGTTGAAGTAGAGACAGTTGAAGTAGAGACAGTTTCTGTAGAGACAGTTTCTGTAGAGACAGTTGAAGTAGAGACAGTTGAAGTAGAGACAGTTGAAGTAGAGACAGTTGCTGTAGAGACAGTTGAAGTAGAGACAGTTGCTGTAGAGACAGTTGCAGTAGAGACAGTTGAAGTAGAGACAGTTGCTGTAGAGACAGTTGCAGTAGAGACAGTTGCTGTAGAGACAGTTGAAGTAGAGACAGTTGAAGTAGAGACAGTTGCTTTAGAGACAGTTGCAGTAGAGACAGTTGCTGTAGAGACAGTTGAATTAGAGACAGTTGCTGTAGAGACAGTTGCTGTAGAGACAGTCGACGTATAGACAGTTGAAGTGGAGACAGTTGAAGTAGAGACAGTTGAAGTAGAGACAGTTGCTGTAGAGACAGTTGACGTTTAGTTATTATAAGATTTTACATGAAACATAATCCATTAATAATTTATTCACAGATCGGGTTGAATGGAACACTCCTCCTCATTCATTGCCTTCAACTGTTGTTATTGCCTGCCTTTTCCCAGTATGTCATTTATAGGGTTGACTATAATAAAATGGAATTTTCCATAAGCAACACTTGAGAGGGGTTGTGGCAGAATGCAGCGGAAGCCATAACACTGACAGAATCCACCAGAGTGTGAGGGAGAGTGTGAGGGAGAGTGTGAGGGAGAGTGTGAGGGAGAGAGAGAGAGACAGAGAGAGAGAGAGAGACAGAGAGAGAGAGAGAGAGAGACAGAGAGAGAGAGACAGAGACAGAGACAGAGACAGAGACAGAGAGAGAGAGAGAGAGAGAGAGAGAGAGAGAGAGAGAGAGAGAGAGAGAGAGAGAGAGAGAGAGAATAAGCCTCTCAGTGAAAAGGGCTGTAAAGCTGACATTGAAAATCCCTCTATCCCTCCATCCCAGCTCTCTTTCATAGAACACAGTCCCATAGGCATTGTCTGTTTAAGACCCTGTATTCCAATGTTCCACCATCGCTTCTCTCTTTGTCCAGATGTTGATATTGAGCTGCTATCGGCTATGTTTACGCTATCAAGATTAATCTGTTTCCAACTCCTCTCTTCCTGTGATCTGTCTATCCTCCTGGTGTTGTTAACATGTGGCCCTCCACAAAACATTACCTCATGACAGACAAAACGTTTATTGTCACAGATGAGGTTGGTGATTGTGAAACAGAGTCCAATGATGATGCTGACTATAATAAATCACTGGCTAAATCAACAAGTTAGATTAGAATACTTTCTTATTGTCTTCCCAATAAGTTTTTCGCTTGTTCCATCTTTTCAGACCAGTAAGAAGAAATCTTCAGGTGCAGAGTTGCAAGCCAGGGCAGGCAGCAGGGTCTTAGAGGGAGTTAATCAGAACCAGGGCAGGCAGCAGGGTCTTAGAGGGAGTTAATCAGAACCAGGGCAGGCAGCAGGGTCTTAGAGGGAGTTAATCAGAACCAGGGCAGGCAGCAGGGTCTTACAGGGACTTAATCAGAACCAGGGCAGGCAGCAGGGTCTTAGAGGGAGAAAGCCAGAACCAGGGCAGGCAGCAGGGTCTTAGAGGGAGTTAGCTTGAACCAGGGCAGGCAGCAGGGTCTTAGAGGGTGTTAGCCAGAACCAGGGCAGGCAGCAGGGTCTTAGAGGGAGTTAATCAGAACCAGGGCAGGCAGCAGGGTCTTAGAGGGAGTTAATCAGAACCAGGGCAGGCAGCAGGGTCTTACAGGGACTTAATCAGAACCAGGGCAGGCAGCAGGGTCTTAGAGGGAGAAAGCCAGAACCAGGGCAGGCAGCAGGGTCTTAGAGGGAGTTAGCCAGAACCAGGGCAGGCAGCAGGGTCTTAGAGGGAGTTAGCCAGAACCAGGGCAGGCAGCAGGGTCTTAGAGGGAGTTAGCCAGAACGAGGGCAGGCAGCAGGGTCTTAGAGGGAGTTAGCCAGAACCAGGGCAGGCAGCAGGGTCTTAGAGGGAGTTAATCAGAACCAGGGCAGGCAGCAGGATCGTAGAGGGAGTTAATCAGAACCAGGGCAGGCAGCAGGGTCTTAGAGGGAGTTAGCCAGAACCAGGGCAGGCAGCAGGATCTTAGAGGGAGTTAATCAGAACCAGGGCAGGCAGCAGGGTCTTAGAGGGAGTTAGCCAGAACCAGGGCAGGCAGAAGGGTCTTAGAGGGAGTTAATCAGAACCAGGGCAGGCAGCAGGGTCGTACAGGGAGTTAATCAGAACCAGGGCAGGCAGCAGGGTCTTACAGGGAGTTAACCAGAACCAGGGCAGGCAGCAGGGTCTTAGAGGGAGTTAGCCAGAATCAGGGCAGGCAGCAGGGTCTTAGAGGGAGTTAGCTTGAACCAGGGCAGGCAGCAGGGTCTTAGAGGGTGTTAGCCAGAACCAGGGCAGGCAGCAGGGTCTTAGAGGGAGTTAATCAGAACCAGGGCAGGCAGCAGGGTCTTAGAGGGAGTTAGCCAGAACCAGGGCAGGCAGAAGGGTCTTAGAGGGAGTTAATCAGAACCAGGGCAGGCAGCAGGGTCGTACAGGGAGTTAATCAGAACCAGGGCAGGCAGCAGGGTCTTACAGGGAGTTAACCAGAACCAGGGCAGGCAGCAGGGTCTTAGAGGGAGTTAGCCAGAATCAGGGCAGGCAGCAGGGTCTTAGAGGGAGTTAGCTTGAACCAGGGCAGGCAGCAGGGTCTTAGAGGGTGTTAGCCAGAACCAGGGCAGGCAGCAGGGTCTTAGAGGGAGTTAATCAGAACCAGGGTAGGCAGCGGGGTCTTAGAGGGTGTTAGCCAGAACCAGGGCAGGCAGCAGGGTCTTAGAGGGAGTTAGCCAGAACCGGGGCAGGCAGCAGGGTCTTAGAGGGAGTTAATCAGAACCAGGGTAGGCAGCGGGGTCTTAGAGGGAGTTAATCAGAACCAGGGCAGGCAGCAGGGTCTTAGAGGGAGTTAATCAGAACAAGGGCAGGCAGCAGGGTCTTAGAGGGAGTTAATCAGAACCAGGGCAGGCAGCAGGGTCTTAGAGGGAGTTAATCAGAACCAGGGCAGGCAGCAGGGTCTTAGAGGGAGTTAATCAGAACCAGGGCAGGCAGCAGGGTCTTAGAGGGAGTTAATCAGAACCAGGGCAGGCAGCAGGGTCTTAGAGGGAGTTAATCAGAACCAGGGCAGGCAGCAGGGTCTTAGAGGGAGTTAATCAGAACCAGGGCAGGCAGCAGGGTCTTACAGGGAGTTAATCAGAACCAGGGCAGGCGGCAGGGTCTTAACCAGAACCAGGGCTGGCGGCAGGGTCTTAACCAGAACCAGGGCAGGCGGCAGGGTCTTAGAGGGAGTTAGCTAGAACCAGGGCAGGCAGCAGGGTCTTAGAGGGAGTTAATCAGAACCAGGGCAGGCAGCAGGGTCTTACAGTGAGTTAATCAGAACCAGGGCAGGCAGCAGGGTCTTACAGGGAGTTATCAGAACCAGGGCAGGCAGCAGGGTCAGAACCAGGGCAGGCAGCAGGGTCTTAGAGGGAGTTAACCAGAACCAGGGCAGGCAGCAGGGTCTTCTCTAATAGCAACATAACATTATGTCTAGTAGTCTCTTACATGAAAATAACATTATGTCCAGTGGTCTCTTATTCGAAAATAACATTATATCCAGTAGTCTCTAATAGCAACATAACATTATGTCTAGTAGTCTCTAATAACAACATAACATTGTGTCCAGTAGTCTGAAATAGCAAAATAAATATGATTTAATGTCTAGTAGTCTCTAATAGCAACATAACATTGTGTCCAGTAGTCTGAAATAGCAAAATAAATATGATTTAATGTCTAGTAATGTCCAGACTAAACATTTCCTTTGAGTATGTATTTAGTCTGCAAGCCAAGGCTGTTTCAAGTTTGAAGTATTAATGTCAAGTGCACAGGTACAGTGAAATGCCTTTCTTGCCAACTCCATATACAACAATGTATTAATCAATATCAATGTAGCACTAAAAATAACAAGGTAGAACAAAAATACACAATAATGTACGGTGCTTTATAGATGGTCAGTTCAATGCCATACTATATACAGGATCAGTTCAGTACCATATTAACAATGTACAGGGATACTGGAGTGATGGAGGTAGATATGTAGAGGGGTAAACATACTATATACAGAGTCAGTTCCTGTACGATTTTCCCGAAGCGGATCCTCTGTTCTGACCACCACCCAGGACAATGGATCTAATCCCAGTAACTGACCCAAAACAACGGCGTTGCAGAAGGGGCAGACGGAGTGGCCTCCTGGTCAGGCTCCGTAGACGTGCACATCGCTCACCGCTCCTGTGTATACAACTTGTCAATGTCCTGTCTCTTGACAACAAGTTAGAGGAAATTTGAGCAAGGGTTGCCTTCCAGAGATACATCAGTGATTGTAACATTCTCTTTTACGGAAACATGGCGCTCTCGGGATATGTTGTCGGAAATGGTTCAGCCACCAGGCTTCTCCATGCATCGTGCTGACAGAGATAAACACCTCTCTGGGAAGAGGAAGGGCGGGGGTGTATGCTTCATGATTAACAACTCATGAAGTAATCATAACAACATACGGGCAGGAACTCAAGTCCTTCTGCTCACCCGATCTAGAATTCCTTGCAATCAAATGCCAGCCATTTTACCTACCTAGAGAATTCTCGTCAGTTATAGTCACAGCTGTGTACATTCCCCTTCAAGCAGACGCCAAGACGGCTATCAAGGACCAGGAAGCTGAAGAAATTTGGCTTGTCACCCAAAACCCCAACAAACTTTTATAGATGCACAATCAATAGCATCCTGTCGGGCTGTATCACAGCCTGGTACGGCAACTGCACCGCCGTAAAGCCGCAAGGCTCTCCAGAGGGTAGTGAGGTCTGCACAACGCATCCTCTGGGGCAAACTACCTGCCCTCCAGGACACCTGCAGCACCTGATGTCACAGGAAGGCCAAAAAGATCATCAAGGACAACAACCACCCGAGCCACTGCCTGGTCACACCATCCAGAAAGCAAGTGCATCAAAGCTGGGACCGAGAGACTGAAAAACGTCTTCTATCTCAAGGCCATCAGACTGTTAAACAGCAGAGAAGCTTCTGCCTACATTGAGACCCAATCACTGGCCACTTTAATAAATTGATCACTAGTCACTTTAAACAATGCCACTTTAAGAAATGCCACTTTAATAATGTTTATTTATCTTACATTACTCATATCACAAGTATATACTGTATTTTACACTATCTAATGCACCTTGCCTGTGCCGCTCGGTCCATTGCTTATCCATATACTTATATGTACATATTCTCATTCACCTCTTTAGATTGTGTGTGTATTAAGCAGTTGTTGGGGAATTGTAAGATTACTTGTTAGATATTACTGCATTGTCGGAACTAGAAGCACAAGCATTTTGCTACACTCGCATTAACAACTGTTAACCATGTGTATGTGACAAATCAAAATTTGATTTGATGTTAGTTGAGATATGCAAGGTGACTTCAGAATATATGATCAACGGAGTAGCAGCAGATACAGCTACAGTTGAATCATTCACCGTTGCAGAGGTGTGTGAATAAATACAATTAGACAGCAATGTATTTTTATTAATCATGCCCCTCAACAGAACAGTTGTTGCATCCCAAATAGCAGTCTATTCCCATTGGGCCCTGGTCAACAGTAGTGCACTATATAGGGAACAGAGTGCCATTTGGGAAGCAACCTGTGTTAGTGGATGGCTGGCAGAGGAGGCTCAAGGCTGGTCTCTAACCTTGGGCTAAGTGGATGGCTGGCAGAGGAGGCTCAAGGCTGGTCTCTAACCTTGGGCTAAGTGGATGGCTGGCAGAGGAGGCTCAAGGCTGGTCTCTAACCTTGGGCTAAGTGGATGGCTGGTAGAGGAGGCTCAAGGCTGGTCTCTAACCTTGGGCTAAGTGGATGGCTGGTAGAGGAGGCTCAAGGCTGGTCTCTAACCTTGGGCTAAGTGGATGGCTGGTAGAGGAGGCTCAAGGCTGGTCTCTAACCTTGGGCTAAGTGGATGGCTGGTAGAGGAGGCTCAATGCTGGTCTCTAACCTTGGGCCCAGTGGATGGCTGGCAGAGGAGGCTCAAGGCTGGTATCTAACCTTGGGCTAAGTGGATGGCTGGCAGAGGAGGCTCAAGGTTGGTCTCTAACCTTGGGCTAAGCGGATGGCTGGCAGAGGAGGGTCAAGGCTGGTCTCTAACCTTGGGCTAAGCGGATGGCTGGTAGAGGAGGCTCAAGGCTTTTCTCTAACCTTGGGCTAAGCGGATGGCTGGTAGAGGAAGCTCAAGGCTGGTCTCTAACCTTGGGCTAAGTGGATGGCTGGCAGAGGAGGCTCAAGGCTGGTCTCTAACCTTGGGCTAAGTGGATGGCAGGTAGAGGAGGCTCAAGGCTGGTCTCTAATCTTGGGCCCAGTGGATGGCTGGTAGAGGAGGTTCAAGGTTGGTCTCTAACCTTGGGCTAAGTGGATGTCTGGCAGAAGAGGCTCAAGGCTGGTCTCTAACCTTGGGCTAAGTGGATGGCTGGGAGAGGAGGCTCAAGGTTGGTCTCTAACCTTGGGCTAAGTGGATGGCTGGCAGAGGAGGCTCAAGGCTGGCCTCTAACCTTGGGCCCAGTGGATGGCTGGCAGAGGAGGCTCAAGGCTGGTCTCTAACCTTGGGCTAAGTGGATGTCTGGCAGAGGTGGCTCAATGCTGGTCTCTAACTTTGGGCTAAGTGGATGTCTGGCAGAGGTGGCTCAATGCTGGTTTCTAACTTTGGGCTAAGTGGATTTCTGGCAGAGGAGGCTCAAGGCTGGTCTCTAACCTTGGGCTAAGTGGATGTCTGGCAGAGGATGCTCAATGCTGGTCTCTAACCTTGGGCTAAGCGGTACTCTAATGTACGTGTCACCTCAGCGTTATTTATGTGATGGGTTGTTTGTGTGTTGTGGTCCGGTGAGACGTCGACGGGTCGTGACCCCTATTTTTCAATCTGAAATGCCTTGACCTGAATCAGTCACACGTTTGGCTCTACGACAGTGAAATACTGTATCTCTGGAGGACAGCTTTCAGACTGAGTATTGGGCCAACAGATCTATAATCATAGTTGGGTTGATTGGAGTTTTTAAGAGTTGAACGTGGATTCACCTGTTTGTATGACTCTATCCTTGGGGCGTTTAAAACTTTCAGTGAAAAGGATACTACCCTGTTAATCTATATGAAATATGTACATTAATGTACATTCATGTCTGAAAAATAAAACATGACTCAGGTCAACAAACTTGTCGAATTTGAAACCGATCTCAATCAAAACAGCAAATTGGACAAAGGAAAAGGGAGTGGAGGGCTTGCAAATGCTTCTTCTTCTTCTTCTTCTTCTTCTTCTTCTTCTTCTTCTGCTTCTTCTTCTTCTTCTTCTTCTTCTTCTTCTTCTTCTTCTTCTTCTTCTTCTTCTTCTTCTTCTTCTTCTTCTTCTTCTTCTTCTGCTTCTTCTTCTGCTTCTTCTTCTTCTTCTTCTTCTTCTTCTTCTTCTTCTTTCTCCGGTGTAATGCAGGGAAATAGATTTGTTTTACTTCAGTGTCTTCACTAGTCTGCCATCTCCTTTCTCTGATAGTATTGGAACAGATGTGAATGAGCTTCCTGGTTAATAAAATACAGAGACGTGAAAAAGTATTTGTTCCCTTTATGAATGTTTTTAATACGGAATGTTATCAGATCTTCAACAAAAAGTTAGTATTAGATAAAGGGAACCTGAGTTTACAAATAACAAAACATATATATATGCTTATTTTATTTATTTAATTAACAACGTTATGGAACTCCCAATTCCCCTGTGTGTAAAGGTAATTCCCTTACAATCAATAACTGGTTGTGCCACCTTTAGCTGCTATGACTGCAACCAAACACTTCCTGTAGTTGTTGATCAGTCTCTCACGTCGCTGGGGAGGAATTTTGACCCACTCGTGCATACAGAACTGCTGTAACTCATCGACATTTGTGGGTTTTCAAGTAAGAACTGCTCATTTCGATTCCTGCCACACCGTCTCAATTGGGATTAGGACTTTGACTAGGCCATTCCAAAATGTAAAATCTTTAGCTTTTTATTCATTTTCATGTAGACTTGGTTGTGTGTTTTGGATCTTGCTGCATGACCCAGTTGCACTTCAGCTTCAGCTCACAGACTGATGGCCTGACGTTCTCCTGTAGAATTCTCTGTTTACTGTCCTTGTGATTGAGTTCACCCCCTCCAGGTGTCGCTTATTTTCCCCGGTGTATTTATCTCTGTGTTTCCTGTCTCTCTGTACCAGTTCGTCTTGTATGCTCAAGTCTACCAGCGTGTTTTTCCCGTGCGCCTGCGTTTTCTATTCTCTTTTTGCTAGTCCTCCCGGTTTTGACCCCGGTCTTGACCCTTGCCTGTTTCTGGACTCTATACCTGCCTGCCTGACCATTCTGCCTGCCTTGACCTCTCTTGAGCTCTTTTGCCTACCCTTTTGGATTTTAAGAAATATCAAAGACTCAAACCATCTGTTTGCATCTGGGTCTTGCCTTGTGCCCTTAAAGATGCAGTGGCTTACGAAAGTATTCTTAAGCATTTTTCCCATTTTGTTGCCTTACAACCTGGAATTAAAATATATATATTTTTTTAGGTTTGTATCATTTGATTTACACAACATGCCTCCCACTTTGAAGATGAAAAATATTTTTTATTGTTAAACAAACAAGAAATAATAAAAAAAACAGAACTTGAGCGTGCTTAACTATTCACCCCCCCACAGTCAATACTTTGTAGACCCACCTTTTGCAGCAATTACAGCTGCAGGTCTCTTGGGGTATGCCTCTATAAACTTGGCACATCTAGCCACTGGGATTTTTGCCCATTCTTCAAGTCAAAACTGCTCCAGCTCCTTCAAGTTGGATGGGTTCTGCAGGTGTACAGCAATCTTTAAGTCATACCACAGATTGGATTGAGGTCTGGGCTTTGACTAGGTTGTAATGCAACAAAACAGGAAAAATGCCAAGTGGGATGAATACTTTTGCAAGGCACTGTACAGAGCAGAATTCATGGTTCCTTCTATTAAGGAAAGTCATACCGGTCCTGAGGCAGCAAAGTATTCCCAAACCACCACCATGCTTGAGCGTTGGTATGAGTTTCTTACTGTGGAATGCAGTGTGTGGTTTTCACCAGACATAACGGGTCTCATCTCATCCAAAAAGTTGACTCAAAGTTTTCCAGAAAGCACCTGGAAACACCTGGATGATCATCATGACTCCTGGACAAATGTTCTATGGACAGATTAGTTAAAAATATAACTTTTTGGACGACATGGGTCTCATTATGCCTGCCGAAAACCAAACACTGCATTTGTGGGACCGGAAGACACTGGTGTGTGCCTTTCCAAATCATGTCCGATCATTTAAATTTAGGAGCTCAGAAAAAAATCATTTTTTCATTTAAATTTACCGCAGGTGGACTGCAATCAAGTTGTAGAAACATCTCAAGGATGATCTATTGAAACAGGATTCACCTGAGCTCAATTTCGTGTCTCATAGCAAGTGGTCTGAATACTTTTTAAAATTCATATTTCCTGTTTTTTTTTGTTATATTTGCAAACATTTCTAAAAACTCTGGTTGCTTTGTCATTATGGGGTATTGTGTGTAGATTGATGAGTATAAATATATATTTTTAATCCATTTTAGAATAAGGCTGCAACGTAACAAAATGTGGAAAATGTTAAGGGGTCTGAATACTTTACGAATGCGCTGTTGGTTGTTTACTATTTATCACAGTATGATGCCATGCCACTCATTTATTCAATCACAAACAGCTTTCGTTTTATTGATACAATATATACAAAAGAGCTGCTGCCTCTGATAATAATTTTAGAGTAGCAATTTCCCTCTTCTAAAACCAAATAGAAGGGAACACAATATGCCCCAGCAGAGGGAGGAGTTTTAGAACCCTCTGTGTACATAATCTTTTGACCAGTGTTAATCTCTCTTTGATAATTGGTCACATACTGCACATGCTTACGTCAACTATCGCAAAACATAACACAAATATCAACTTGCAGATGTTGACATATGCGTTCATGAAATACTTACTGACATACGAAATGCTAATGTACTGCTTATAAATTAGGTTAACCCGGCTACCCATCCACTAAGCCCCTTCCAAATGCCACGCCCACTAACGTTTCTTCTCGGCGATGAGTCTGGATTTAATCTTCTCCCCGATGACATCTCTACTGCAAAAACACATTCAAACTGTTCTGATTGGTCCCAATAAATGATGAGCAGAACAGAGCATGAACACATGTGGGTAAAGCGGAATTTCAAAAATACTGCTGGCTTTTATGTAATCTGATTGGTTAGAGACGATCCAATCACTCACTTTGACATCAGGAGAAAGGACTTCTAGGATGGCAGTCTGACTGAATGGATCAGGAGAAAGGACTTCTATGATGGCAGTCTGACTGAATGGATCAGGAGAAAGGACTTCTATGATGGCAGTCTGACTGAATGGATCAGGAGAAAGGACTTCTAGGATGGCAGTCTGACTGAATGGATCAGGAGAAAGATCTTCTAGGATGGCAGTCTGACTGAATGGATCAGGAGAAAGGACTTCTAAGATGGCAGTCTGACTGAATGGATCAGGAGAAAGGACTTCTAGGATGGCAGTCTGACTGAATGGATCAGGAGAAAGGACTTCTAGGATGGCAGTCTGACTGAATGGATCAGGAGAAAGGACTTCTAGGATGGCAGTCTGACTGAATGGATCAGGAGAAAGGACTTCTAGGATGGCAGTCTGACTGAATGGATCAGGAGAAAGGACTTCTAGGATGGCAGTCTGACTGAATGGATCAGGAGAAAGGACTTCTAGGATGGCAGTCTGACTGAATGGATCAGGAGAAAGGACTTCTAGGATGGCAGTCTGACTGAATGGATCAGGAGAAAGGACTTCTAAGATGGCAGTCTGACTGAATGGATCAGGAGAAAGATCTTCTAGGATGGCAGTCTGACTGAATGGATCAGGAGAAAGGACTTCTAGGATGGCAGTCTGACTGAATGGATCAGGAGAAAGGACTTCTAGGATGGCAGTTTGACTGAATGGATCAGGAGAAAGGACTTCTAAGATGGCAGTCTGACTGAATGTATCGATAGATAGAGCAGGGGAATTAAATTCAGTATGAGTCATCATCTAGTATGCCAAACTATCTAGCCAGTATTTCACCACGCATTAGAAAAAGACACATGTTCATGCAGACAGCAGTGTCTCTCTGCAGTTTATACAACAGGTGGGTCTAATCCAGTTTATACAACAGGTGGGTCTAATCCAGTAGTGTCTCTCTGCAGTTTATACAACAGGTGGGTCTAATCCAGTAGTGTCTCTCTGCAGTTTATACAACAGGTGGGTCTAATCCAGTTCATACAACAGGTGGGTCTAATCCAGTAGTGTCTCTCTGCAGTTTATACAACAGGTGGGTCTAATCCAGTTCATACAACAGGTGGGTCTAATCCAGTAGTGTCTCTCTGCAGTTTATACAACAGGTGGGTCTAATCCAGTTCATACAACAGGTGGGTCTAATCCAGTAGTGTCTCTCTGCAGTTTATACAACAGGTGGGTCTAATCCAGTTTATACAACAGGTGGGTCTAATCCAGTTTATACAACAGGTGGGTCTAATCCAGTAGTGTCTCTCTGCAGTTTATACAACAGGTGGGTCTAATCCAGTAGTGTCTCTCTGCAGTTTATACAACAGGTGGGTCTAATCCAGTTCATACAACAGGTGGGTCTAATCCAGTAGTGTCTCTCTGCAGTTTATACAACAGGTGGGTCTAATCCAGTTCATACAACAGGTGGGTCTAATCCAGTAGTGTCTCTCTGCAGTTTATACAACAGGTGGGTCTAATCCAGTTCATACAACAGGTGGGTCTAATCCAGTAGTGTCTCTCTGCAGTTTATACAACAGGTGGGTCTAATCCAGTAGTGTCTCTCTGCAGTTTATACAACAGGTGGGTCTAATCCAGTAGTGTCTCTCTGCAGTTTATACAACAGGTGGGTCTAATCCATTAGTGTCTCTCTGCAGTTTATACAACAGGTGGGTCTAATCCAGTAGTGTCTCTCTGCAGTTTATACAACAGGTGGGTCTAATCCAGCAGTGTCTCTCTGCAGTTTATACAACAGGTGGGTCTAATCCAGTAGTGTCTCTCTGCAGTTTATACAACAGGTGGGTCTAATCCAGTAGTGTCTCTCTGCAGTTTATACAACAGGTGGGTCTAATCCAGCAGTGTCTCTCTGCAGTTTATACAACAGGTGGGTCTAATCCAGCAGAGTCTCTCTGCAGTTTATACAACAGGTGGGTCTAATCCAGCAGAGTCTCTCTGCAGTTTATACAACAGGTGGGTCTAATCCAGCAGAGTCTCTCTGCAGTTTATACAACAGGTGGGTCTAATCCAGCAGAGTCTCTCTGCAGTTTATACAACAGGTGGGTCTAATCCAGTAGTGTCTCTCTGCAGTTTATACAACAGGTGGGTCTAATCCAGCAGTCTGCAGTTTATACAACAGGTGGGTCTAATCCAGCAGTGTCTCTCTGCAGTTTATACAACAGGTGGGTCTAATCCAGTAGTGTCTCTCTGCAGTTTATACAACAGGTGGGTCTAATCCAGCAGTGTCTCTCTGCAGTTTATACAACAGGTGGGTCTAATCCAGCAGAGTCTCTCTGCAGTTTATACAACAGGTGGGTCTAATCCAGTAGTGTCTCTCTGCAGTTTATACAACAGGTGGGTCTAATCCAGCAGTGTCTCTCTGCAGTTTATACAACAGGTGGGTCTAATCCAGCAGAGTCTCTATGCAGTTTATACAACAGGTGGGTCTAATCCAGCAGTGTCTCTCTGCAGTTTATACAACAGGTGGGTCTAATCCAGCAGAGTCTCTCTGCAGTTTATACAACAGGTGGGTCTAATCCAGCAGAGTCTCTCTGCAGTTTATACAACAGGTGGGTCTAATCCAGCAGTGTCTCTCTGCAGTTTATACAACAGGTGGGTCTAATCCAGCAGAGTCTCTCTGCAGTTTATACAACAGGTGGGTCTAATCCAGCAGAGTCTCTCTGCAGTTTATACAACAGGTGGGTCTAATCCAGCAGTGTCTCTCTGCAGTTTATACAACAGGTGGGTCTAATCCAGCAGAGTCTCTCTGCAGTTTATACAACAGGTGGGTCTAATCCAGCAGAGTCTCTCTGCAGTTTATACAACAGGTGGGTCTAATCCAGCAGAGTCTCTCTGCAGTTTATACAACAGGTGGGTCTAATCCAGTTCATACAACAGGTGGGTCTAATCCAGTTTATACAACAGGTGGGTCTAATCCAGCAGTCTCTCTCTGCAGTTTATACAACAGGTGGGTCTAATCCAGCAGAGTCTCTCTGCAGTTTATACAACAGGTGGGTCTAATCCAGCAGTGTCTCTCTGCAGTTTATACAACAGGTGGGTCTAATACAGCAGTGTCTCTATGCAGTTTATACAACAGGTGGGTCTAATCTAGTAGTGTCTCTCTGCAGTTTATACAACAGGTGGGTCTAATCCAGTTCATACAACAGGTGGGTCTAATCCAGTTCATACAACAGGTGGGTCTAATCCAGTAGTGTCTCTCTGCAGTTTATACAACAGGTGGGTCTAATCCAGTAGTGTCTCTCTGCAGTTTATACAACAGGTGGGTCTAATCCAGCAGAGTCTCTCTGCAGTTTATACAACAGGTGGGTCTAATCCAGCAGAGTCTCTCTGCAGTTTATACAACAGGTGGGTCTAATCCAGTTCATACAACAGGTGGGTCTAATCCAGCAGTGTCTCTCTGCAGTTTATACAACAGGTGGGTCTAATCCAGTAGTGTCTCTCTGCAGTTTATACAACAGGTGGGTCTAATCCAGTAGTGTCTCTCTGCAGTTTATACAACAGGTGGGTCTAATCCAGTAGTGTCTCTCTGCAGTTTATACAACAGGTGGCTCTAATCCAGCAGAGTCTCTCTGCAGTTTATACAACAGGTGGGTCTAATCCAGTAGTGTCTCTCTGCAGTTTATACAACAGGTGGGTCTAATCCAGCAGTGTCTCTCTGCAGTTTATACAACAGGTGGGTCTAATCCAGCAGAGTCTCTATGCAGTTTATACAACAGGTGGGTCTAATCCAGCAGTGTCTCTCTGCAGTTTATACAACAGGTGGGTCTAATCCAGCAGAGTCTCTCTGCAGTTTATACAACAGGTGGGTCTAATCCAGCAGAGTCTCTCTGCAGTTTATACAACAGGTGGGTCTAATCCAGCAGTGTCTCTCTGCAGTTTATACAACAGGTGGGTCTAATCCAGCAGAGTCTCTCTGCAGTTTATACAACAGGTGGGTCTAATCCAGCAGAGTCTCTCTGCAGTTTATACAACAGGTGGGTCTAATCCAGCAGAGTCTCTCTGCAGATTATACAACAGGTGGGTCTAATCCAGTTCATACAACAGGTGGGTCTAATCCAGTTTATACAACAGGTGGGTCTAATCCAGCAGTGTCTCTCTGCAGTTTATACAACAGGTGGGTCTAATCCAGCAGAGTCTCTCTGCAGTTTATACAACAGGTGGGTCTAATCCAGCAGTGTCTCTCTGCAGTTTATACAACAGGTGGGTCTAATACAGCAGTGTCTCTATGCAGTTTATACAACAGGTGGGTCTAATCTAGTAGTGTCTCTCTGCAGTTTATACAACAGGTGGGTCTAATCCAGTTCATACAACAGGTGGGTCTAATCCAGTTCATACAACAGGTGGGTCTAATCCAGTAGTGTCTCTCTGCAGTTTATACAACAGGTGGGTCTAATCCAGTAGTGTCTCTCTGCAGTTTATACAACAGGTGGGTCTAATCCAGCAGAGTCTCTCTGCAGTTTATACAACAGGTGGGTCTAATCCAGCAGAGTCTCTCTGCAGTTTATACAACAGGTGGGTCTAATCCAGTTGTCAGTTTATACAACAGGTGGGTCTAATCCAGTAGTGTCTCTCTGCAGTTTATACAACAGGTGGGTCTAATCCAGTAGTGTCTCTCTGCAGTTTATACAACAGGTGGGTCTAATCCAGTAGTGTCTCTCTGCAGTTTATACAACAGGTGGGTCTAATCCAGTAGTGTCTCTCTGCAGTTTATACAACAGGTGGGTCTAATCCAGTAGTGTCTCTCTGCAGTTTATACAACAGGTGGGTCTAATCCAGTAGTGTCTCTCTGCAGTTTATACAACAGGTGGGTCTAATCCAGTAGTGTCTCTCTGCAGTTTATACAACAGGTGGGTCTAATCCAGTAGTGTCTCTCTGCAGTTTATACAACAGGTGGGTCTAATCCAGTTTATACAACAGGTGGGTCTAATCCAGTAGTGTCTCTCTGCAGTTTATACAACAGGTGGGTCTAATCCAGTAGTGTCTCTCTGCAGTTTATACAACAGGTGGGTCTAATCCAGTTCATACAACAGGTGGGTCTAATCCAGTTCATACAACAGGTGGGTCTAATCCAGTAGTGTCTCTCTGCAGTTTATACAACAGGTGGGTCTAATCCAGCAGAGTCTCTCTGCAGTTTATACAACAGGTGGGTCTAATCCAGCAGAGTCTCTCTGCAGTTTATACAACAGGTGGGTCTAATCCAGTTCATACAACAGGTGGGTCTAATCCAGCAGTCTGGGTCTCTGCAGTTTATACAACAGGTGGGTCTAATCCAGTAGTGTCTCTCTGCAGTTTATACAACAGGTGGGTCTAATCCAGCAGTGTCTCTCTGCAGTTTATACAACAGGTGGGTCTAATCCAGCAGTGTCTCTCTGCAGTTTATACAACAGGTGGGTCTAATCCAGCAGTGTCTCTCTGCAGTTTATACAACAGGTGGGTCTAATCCAGTAGTGTCTCTCTGCAGTTTATACAACAGGTGGGTCTAATCCAGTAGTGTCTCTCTGCAGTTTATACAACAGGTGGGTCTAATCCAGTAGTGTCTCTCTGCAGTTTATACAACAGGTGGGTCTAATCCAGTAGTGTCTCTCTGCAGTTTATACAACAGGTGGGTCTAATCCAGTAGTGTCTCTCTGCAGTTTATACAACAGCTGGGTCTAATCCAGTAGTGTCTCTCTGCAGTTTATACAACAGGTGGGTCTAATCCAGTTCATACAACAGGTGGGTCTAATCCAGTTCATACAACAGGTGGGTCTAATCCAGTAGTGTCTCTCTGCAGTTTATACAACAGGTGGGTCTAATCCAGTTCATACAACAGGTGGGTCTAATCCAGTTCATACAACAGGTGGGTCTAATCCAGTAGTGTCTCTCTGCAGTTTATACAACAGGTGGGTCTAATCCAGCAGAGTCTCTCTGCATTTATACAACAGGTGGGTCTAATCCAGCAGAGTCTCTCTGCAGTTTATACAACAGGTGGGTCTAATCCAGTTCTCTCTGCAGTTTATACAACAGGTGGGTCTAATCCAGCAGTTTATACAACAGGTGGGTCTAATCCAGCAGAGTCTCTCTGCAGTTTATACAACAGGTGGGTCTAATCCAGTAGTGTCTCTCTGCAGTTTATACAACAGGTGGGTCTAATCCAGCAGTGTCTCTCTGCAGTTTATACAACAGGTGGGTCTAATCCAGCAGTGTCTCTCTGCAGTTTATACAACAGGTGGGTCTAATCCAGCAGTGTCTCTCTGCAGTTTATACAACAGGTGGGTCTAATCCAGCAGTGTCTCTCTGCAGTTTATACAACAGGTGGGTCTAATCCAGTAGTGTCTCTCTGCAGTTTATACAACAGGTGGGTCTAATCCAGCAGTGTCTCTCTGCAGTTTATACAACAGGTGGGTCTAATCCAGTAGTGTCTCTCTGCAGTTTATACAACAGGTGGGTCTAATCCAGCAGTGTCTCTCTGCAGTTTATACAACAGGTGGGTCTAATCCAGCAGTGTCTCTCTGCAGTTTATACAACAGGTGGGTCTAATCCAGTAGTGTCTCTCTGCAGTTTATACAACAGGTGGGTCTAATCCAGTAGTGTCTCTCTGCAGTTTATACAACAGGTGGGTCTAATCCAGTAGTGTCTCTCTGCAGTTTATACAACAGGTGGGTCTAATCCAGCAGTGTCTCTCTGCAGTTGATATAACAGGTGTGTCTAATCCAGTAGTGTCTCTCTGCAGTTTATACAACAGGTGGGTCTAATACAGCAGTGTCTCTCTGCAGTTTATACAACAGGTGTGTCTAATCCAGCAGTGTCTCTATGCAGTTTATAAAACAGGTGGGTCTAATCCAGTAGTGTCTCTCTGCAGTTTATACAACAGGTGGGTCTAATCCAGTTTATACAACAGGTGGGTCTAATCCAGTAGTGTCTCTCTGCAGTTTATACAACAGGTGGGTCTAATACAGCAGTGTCTCTCTGCAGTTTATACAACAGGTGGGTCTAATCCAGTTTATACAACAGGTGGGTCTAATCCAGTTTATACAACAGGTGGCTCTAATCCAGTTTATACAACAGGTGGGTCTAAACCAGTTCATACAACAGGTGGCTCTAATCCAGCAGTGTCTCTCTGCAGTTTCTACAACAGGTGGGTCTAATCCAGTTTCTACAATAGGTGGGTCTAATCCAGTAGTGTCTCTCTGCAGTGTCTACAACAGGTGGGTCTAATCTAGTTCATACAACAGGTGGGTCTAATCCAGCAGTGTCTCTCTGCAGTTTCTACAACAGGTGGGTCTAATCCAGTTTATACAATAGGTGGGTCTAATCCAGTAGTGTCTCTCTGCAGTTTCTACAACAGGTGGGTCTAATCTATTTCATACAACAGGTGGGTCTAATCCAGCAGTGTCTCTCTGCAGTTTCTACAACAGGTGGGTCTAATCCAGTTTATACAATAGGTGGGTCTAATCCAGTAGTGTCTCTCTGCAGTTTCTACAACAGCTGGGTCTAATCTAGTTCATAAAACAGGTGGGTCTAATCCAGCAGTGTCTCTCTGCAGTTTCTACAACAGGTGGGTCTAATCCAGTTTATACAATAGGTGGGTCTAATCCAGTAGTGTCTCTCTGCAGTGTCTACAACAGGTGGGTCTAATCTAGTTCATACAACAGGTGGGTCTAATCCAGTTCATACAACAGGTGGGTCTAATCCAGCAGTGTCTCTCTGCAGTTTATACAACAGGTGGTTCTAATCCAGTAGTGTCTCTCTGCAGTTTATACAACAGGTGGGTCTAATCCAGTTTATACAACAGGTGGGTCTAATCCAGTTTATACAACAGGTGGCTCTAATCCAGCAGTGTCTCTCTGCAGTTTCTACAACAGGTGGGTCTAATCCAGTTTATACAACAGGTGGGTCTAATCCAACAGTGTCTCTCTGCAGTTTATACAACAGGTGGGTCTAATCCAGTAGTGTCTCTCTGCAGTTTATACAACAGGTGGGTCTAATCCAGTTTATACAACAGGTGGGTCTAATCCAGAAGTGTCTCTCTGCAGTTTATACAACAGGTGGGTCTAATCCAGAAGTGTCTCTCTGCAGTTTATACAACAGGTGGGTCTAATCCAGTTTATACAACAGGTGGGTCTAAACCAGTTTATACAACAGGTGGGTCTAATCCAGTAGTGTCTCTCTGCAGTTGATATAACAGGTGGGTCTAATCCAGTAGTGTCTCTATGCAGTTTATACAACAGGTGGGTCTAATCCAGCAGTGTCTCTATGCAGTTTTATAAAACAGGTGGGTCTAATCCAGTTCATACAACAGGTGGGTCTAATCCAGTAGTGTCTCTCTGCAGTTTATACAACAGGTGGGTCTAATCCAGTAGTGTCTCTCTGCAGTTTACACAACAGGTGGCTCTAATCCAGCAGTGTCTCTCTGCAGTTTATACAACAGGTGGGTCTAATCCAGTAGTGTCTCTTTGCAGTTTATACAACCGGTGTGTCTAATCCAGTTTATACAACAGGTGGGTCTAATCCAGTTCATACAACAGGTGGGTATAATACAGCAGTGTCTCTCTGCAGTTTATACAACAGGTGGGTCTAATCCAGTAGTGGCTCTCTGCAGTTTACACAACAGGTGGGTCTAATCCAGTAGTGTCTCTATGCAGTTTATACAACAGGTGGCTCTAATCCAGTTTATACAACAGGTGGGTCTAATCCAGTTTATACAACAGGTGGGTCTAATCCAGCAGTGTCTCTCTGCAGTTTACACAACAGGTGGGTCTAATCCAGTAGTGTCTCTCTGCAGTTTATACAACAGGTGGGTCTAATCCAGCAGTGTCTCTCTGCAGTTTACACAACAGGTGGGTCTAATCCAGTAGTGTCTCTCTGCAGTTTATACAACAGGTGGCTCTAATCGAGCAGTGTCTCTCTGCAGTTTATACAACAGGTGGGTCTAATCCAGTAGTGTCTCTATGCAGTTTATACAACAGGTGGCTCTAATCCAGTTTATACAACAGGTGGGTCTAATCCAGCAGTGTCTCTCTGCAGTTTACACAACAGGTGGGTCTAATCCAGTTTATACAACAGGTGGGTCTAATCCAGCAGAGTCTCTCACATATCAGCTCATTATGGTATTAATTACACTTCATTCCAAATGTCTTTCTTCTGTCGCTAGAGCAGGGTAGCATCCCAAATGTCTTTCTTCTGTCGCTAGAGCAGGGTATTATCCCAAATGACTTTCTTCTCCCGCTAGAGCTGGGTAGCATCCCAAATGTATTTCTTCTCCCGCTAGAGCTGGGTAGCATCCTAAATGTCTTTCTTCTCCCGCTAGAGCTGGGTAGCATCCCAAATGTCTTTCTTCTGTCGCTAGAGCTGGGTAGCATTCCAAATGTCTTTCTTCTCCCGCTAGAGCTGGGTAGCATCCCAAATGTCTTTCTTCTGTCGCTAGAGCTGGGTAGCATTCCAAATGTCTTTCTTCTCCCGCTAGAGCTGGGTAGCATCCCAAATGTCTTTCTTCTGTCGCTAGAGCTGGGTAGCATTCCAAATGTCTTTCTTCTCCCGCTAGAGCTGGGTAGCATCCCAAATGTCTTTCTTCTGTCGCTAGAGCTGGGTAGCATTCCAAATGTCTTTCTTCTCCCGCTAGAGCTGGGTAGCATCCCAAATGTCTTTCTTCTGTCGCTAGAGCTGGGTAGCATTCCAAATGTCTTTCTTCTCCCGCTAGAGCTGGGTAGCATCCCAAATGTCTTTCTTCTGTTGCTAGAGCAGGGTAGCATCCCAAATGTCTTTCTTCTCCCGCTAGAGCTGGTTAGCATCCCAAATGACACCATGTTCCCTGTTTAATACTTTTTGTCCAGGGCCCATAGGGAATACAGCCAGCCGGTGTCACACAGGGGCACTGATGGCAATCAATAATAACAGATGTTTTTCTTTGGATTCAGCTAGAGAAAGATGGGATTAAAGAAAGAAAGAGAACGTGAGAGAGATAACTAGAGAGAGAGAGAGATAACTAGAGAGGGAGAGACAGAGAGGGAGAGGGAGAGGGAGAGAGAACTAGACAGAGAAAGAGAGCGAGTGACAGAGAGAGAGGGAGACAGAGAGAGAGTGAGAACAGAGAGAGAGAGTGACAGAGAGAGAGTGACAGAGAGAGAGAGAGAGAGTGACAGAGAGAGAGAGAGTGACAGAGAGAGAGTGACAGAGAGAGAGAGAGAGAGAGTGACAGAGAGAGAGTGACAGAGAAAGAGAGACCGAGAGAGAGTGACAGAGAGAGAGAGATAGAGTGAGAGAGAGACAATTTCCTGGGTAAAATGTTCCGCTGTAATAGTGAAGGTGTAAACTTGGCAGTAGAAAATCTTAACAGTATATTTGACCTCTCAGCTTCCCTATCAAATCTAAAAATCTCAAATAGAAAACCGAAGAAAATTAACAATAATGACAAATGGTTTGATGAAGAATGCAAAAATCTAAGAAAGAAATTGAGAAACCTGTCCAACCAAAAACATAGAGACCCGGAAAACCTGAGTCTACGCCTTCACTATGGTGAATCACTAAAACAATACAGAAATACACTACGGAAAAAGAAGGAACAGCATGTCAGAAATCAGCTCAATGCAATTGAAGAATCCATAGACTCTAACCACTTCTGGGAAAATTGGAAAACACTAAACAAACAACAACAAGAAGAATTATCTATCCAAAATGGAGATGTATGGGTAAACCACTTCTCCAATCTTTTTGGCTCTATAACAAAGAATAAAGAGCAAAAACATATACATGATCAAATACAGATCTTAGAATCATCTATTAAAGACTACCAGAACCCACTGGATTCTCCAATTACATTGAATGAGTTACAGGACAAAATAAAAACCCTCCAACCCAAAAAGGCCTGTGGTGTTGATGGTATCCTCAATGAAATGATCAAATATACAGACAACAAATTCCAATTGGCTATACTAAAACTCTTTAACATCATACTTAGCTCTGGCATCTTCCCCAATATTTGGAACCAAGGACTGATCACCCCAATCCACAAAAGTGGAGACAAATTTGACCCCAATAACTACCGTGGAATATGTGTCAACAGTAACCTTGGGAAAATCCTCTGCATTATTATTAACAGCAGACTCGTACATTTCCTCAATGAAAACAATGTACTGAGCAAATGTCAAATTGGCTTTTTACCAAATTACCGTACAACAGACCATGTATTCACCCTGCACACCCTAATTGACAACCAAACAAACCAAACCAAAGGCAAAGTCTTCTCATGCTTTGTTGATTTCAAAAAAGCCTTCGACTCAATCTGGCATGAGGGTCTGCTATACAAACTGATGGAAAGTGGTGTTGGGGGTAAAACATACGACATTATAAAATCCATGTACACAAACAACAAGTGTGCGGTTAAAATTGGCAAAAAACACACACATTTCTTCACACAGGGTCGTGGGGTTAGACAGGGATGCAGCTTAAGCCCCACCCTCTTCAACATATATGTCAACGAATTGGCGCGGGCACTAGAAAAGTCGACAGCACCCGGCCTCCCCCTGCTAGAATCCGAAGTCAAATGTCTGCTGTTTGCCGATGATCTGGTGCTTCTGTCACCAACCAAGGAGGGCCTACAGCAGCACCTAGATCTTATGCACAGATTCTGTCAGACCTGGGCCCTGACAGTAAATCTCAGTAAGACCAAAATAATGGTGTTCCAAAAAAGGTCCAGTCACCAGGACCACAAATACAAATTCCATCTAGACACTGTTGCCCTAGAGCACACAAAAAACTATACATACCTTGGCCTAAACATCAGCGCCACAGGTAACTTCCACAAAGCTGTGAACGATCTGACAGACAAGGCAAGAAGGGCATTCTATGCCATCAAAAGAAACATAAATTTCAACATACCAATTAGGATTTGGCTAAAAATACTTGAATCAGTCATAGAGCCCATTGCCCTTTATGGTTGTGAGGTCTGGGGTCCGCTCACCAACCAAGACTTCACAAAATGGGACAAACACCAAATTGAGACTCTGCACACAGAATTCTGCAAAAATATCCTCCGTGTACAACGTAGAACACCAAATAATGCATGCAGAGCAGAATTAGGCCGATACCCACTAATTATCAAAATCCAGAAAAGAGCCGTTAAATTCTACAACCACCTAAAAGGAAGTGATTCACAAACCTTCCATAACAAAGCCATCACCTACAGAGAGATGAACCTGGAGAAGAGTCCCCTAAGCAAGCTGGTCCTGGGGCTCTGTTCACAAACACAAACACACCCTACAGAGCCCCAGGACAACAGCACAATTAGACCAAACCAAATCATGAGAAAACAAAAAGATAATTACTTGACACATTGGAAAGAATTAACAAAAAAACAGAGCAAACTAGAATGCTATTTGGCCCTAAACAGAGAGTACACAGCGGCAGAATACCTGACCACTGTGACTGACGCAAAATTAAGGAAAGCTTTGACTATGTACAGACTCAGTGAGCATAGCCTTGCTATTGAGAAAGGCCGCCGTAGGCAGACATGGCTCTCAAGAGAAGACAGGCTATGTGCTCACTGCCCACAAAATGAGGTGGAAACTGAGCTGCACTTCCTAACCTCCTGCCCAATGTATGACCATATTAGAGAGACATATTTCCCTCAGATTACACAGATCCACAAAGAATTCGAAAACAAATCCAAATTTGAAAAACTCCCATATCTACTGGGTGAAATTCCACAGTGTGCCATCACAGCAGCAAGATTTGTGACCTGTTGCCACGAGAAAAGGGCAACCAGTGAAGAACACACACCATTGTAAATACAACCCATATTTATGCTTATTTATTTTATCTTGTGTCCTTTAACCATTTGTACATTGTTAAAACACTGTATATATATATAATATGACATTTGTAATGTCTTTACTGTTTTGAAACCTCTGTATGTGTAATGTTTACTGTTCATTTTTGTTGTTTTTCACTTTATATATTCACTTTGTATGTTGTCTACCTCACTTGCTTTGGCAATGTTAACACATGTTTCCCATGCCAATAAAGCCCTTGAATTGAATTGAATTGAATCGAGAGTGACAGAGAGAGAGTGACAGAGAGAGAGAGAGAGAGAGAGTGAGAGAGAGAGAGAGAGAGAGAGAGTGACAGAGAGAGAGAGAGAGTGACAGAGAGAGAGTGACAGAGAGAGAGACCGAGAGAGAGAGAGTGGAACGTGGGTTAATAAACCACAGAACAATTCATTCATGCCCTTTCAGAACAATAAGGAATCCATAAAGATGATTCAAACTAAACTGTGCTCAGTTTAAGATTCACACACAGATTAGGAAAAAGATCAGAGCCAAAGATCAGAGCCAAAGATCAGAGCCAAAGTTTTTTAACTGAGTGTTGTCATAGGAAGCCTTTGAAAGTCATGTTGTTTTTCCCATTCATGCCCTTTCACAATGTCCACAGTAAAATGAAAAACATGTCTTCTAACTTCTTTCACGTAATTATTATCAGACTTTCCCGTGTCACAGCAGTATTCCTCTAGACAGCCCTATTGCTGTTGACACTAAAAAAAAAACAGACAGACACCATAATTACAGAGTCGTCGACAGAGTCGTCTAAGACAGGGGGGTCAAGGGGCGGAGAATAGAAGGAGAGGAGGAGATGAAGAGAGGAGGAATGGAGAAGAGAGGAGAGGAAACTAGACGAGAAGAGAAGAGAGGAGAAATGGAGAGGAGAAGAGAGGAGAGGAAACGAGACGAGAAGAGAGGAGAAATTAAGAGGAGAGGGGGAGAGGACAAGAGGAGATGATGAAGAGAGGAGGAATGGAGAGGAGAAGCGAAGAGGAGGAGAGGTGAGGGTCAGTCTGTAAATTTTCCTGTGTGAACGTCATTCTCCTTGTCAGCACTTGCCGTATGACAGGTAATGTGTCACCTACCTCCACCTCAGCACAGAGACAGGCAGCTTCACAACTGGCACCCTAATCCCTACATAATTCACTACTTTGTACCAGAGCCCTATGGACGCTATATAAGAAATAGGGTGCTAGTTGGGCTGCGGTATCAGACTGCCAGCAGCAGCAGTATCTTTAAACAACCTTCAGACCATTGGGGGAGGTGGGGTGGGTTTGATGTGTTGCCGTGACACCAGGCATCTATCTCGCCGACTACTGTGATGTCCCTCTGATGAAACGCATGCTAATCAATATCAACCGTGTGTGTGTGTGTGTGTGTGTGTGTGTGTGTGTGTGTGTGTGTGTGTGTGTGTGTGTGTGTGTGTGTGTGTGTGTGTGTGTGTGTGTGTGTGTGTGTGTGTGTCGGCAGGCAACGGCAGGGTGCATGTGAGGCGTCTAGTGCAGTAGTGCCTAAGTAGATGTAAGCTGCACACTCAAGCTCACTGCTCGCTGCCGCCAGCCCTTGTGGTGAATTGGGGAACAGTCTCCCCTTGCCGGTACAAAGCCTCTCCATGATGTAGACTGCTGTCCGTTCTCCTCGAGGCGAAACACGTTAACTGGTTGTCTTAAAACCTGTTACGGCTAGGCTTTCCACTAGCGGCACACCTCGACAACATCCGATGAAATTGCAGAGCACCAAATTCAAACTACAGTATTATAAATATTTTATGTTAATATTTTCACAAAATCACAAGTGTCATACATCAAAATAAAGCTTATCTTCTTGTTAATCCAGCCGCTGTGTCAGATTTCAAAAAGGCTTTACGGTGAAACCACCCATACCGGATCCGGGATAATTGTCATCAGCAACGCTGAATAGCATAGCGCCACAGTCAAATAATATTACTAGAAAATATTCATATTCATGAAATCACAAGTGCAATATTGCAAAACACAGATTTTGAAATGATGCTTTATATTGAAAGCAATACAAGCGTTTGTGTAAGTTTATCGATAGCCTAGCATAGCATTATGTACACTTAGCATCAGGTAACTTGGTCACGAAAATCAGAAAAGCAATCAAATTAATCGTTTACCTTTGATGATCTTCGGATGTTTTCACTCACGAGACTCCCAATTAGACAACAAATGTTCCTTTTGTTCCATAAAGATATTTTTTATATCCAAATACCTCCGTTAGTTTGGTGCGTTATGCCCAGGAATCCACCGATAAGAGCGGTCACGACAACGCAGACAAAAATTCCAAATTATATCCATAATGTCCACAGAAACATGTCAAAGTTGTAGATTTTTTTAAATCAATCCTCAGGGTGTTTTTCAAATATCTATTCGATAATATATCAACCGGGTCAGTTGGCTTTTCACTAGAACCGGGAGTAACAATGGCCGCCTTTCTCTTTTGCGCACAACTCACTCTGTCCACTCACTCTATCCACTTACACAATGTGGTCGTTCACTCTCATTCTTCAAAATAAAAGCCTGAAACTATGTCTGAAGACTGTTGACACTTTGAGGAAGCCATAGGAAAAGGACTCTGGTTGATATCCCTTTAAATGGAGCAATGGGAGGCTATGGAACATGGAGTTTTCAAAATAGAAGCCACTTCCTGGTTTGATTTTTCTCAGGGTTTCGCCTGCAATATCAGTTCTGTTATACTCACAGACAATATTTTGACAGTTTTGGAAACTTTAGAGTGTTTTCTATCCTAATCTGTCAATTATATGCATATTCTAGCATCTGGTCCTGAGAAATAGGCCGTTTACTTTGGGAACGTTATTTTTCCAAACATAAAAATAGTGCCCCCTAGCTTCAAGAGGTTAACCTCTACGGGATGGGTGTCCCTAAACCGGGACTGTTGTTCCTAACATGCGCTAGTGTGACTAGAATGACGTTGTATACAACAGCCAACTTTCCAGGACATGGACATGTCTTATATGGGCAGAAAGCTCAAATTATTTTTAATCTAACTGCAGTGTCCAATTAAGTGAAATGACAGTTATTACAGTTAATTAGGGCTATTACAGTGAAAAAATAACTATTGTTTGAGGAGAGTGCACAACAACAAAACACTTTTCACAGCAACTGGTTTGATACATTCACCTCTGAAGGTAAATAATGCACTTACATTTAGTAATCTTGCTCTGATTTGTCATGCTGAGGGTCCCAGATATAAAATGTAGCATATTTTTGTTTGATAAATTCAATTTTTATGTTCAAATGTAGGAACTGGGGTCTACAGTTTGACCCCATTGCTGTCTCTGGCTCCACACCTCGCCCGGCCATCTAGATGTGTGAAAGTTACTGTTAGCTAAAAGCTAATAATGTTTTGACATTCCTGGTAGTCTGTAAACTGAATCTTTTTTATTTCCAGTTCATCCAGAGTGATCATGGGCCTCTTGGCTGCATCTCTGATCAGTCTTCTCCTTGTATGAGCTGAAAGTTTAGAGGGACGGCCAGGTCTTGGTAGATTTGCAGTGGTCTGATACTCCTTCCATTTCAATATTATCGCTTGCACAGTGCTCCTTGGGATGTTTAAAGCTTGGGAAATCTTTTTGTAACCAAATCCGGCTTTAAACTTCTTCACAACAGTATCTCGGACCTGCCTGGCGTGTTCCTTGTTCTTCATGATGCTCTCTGCGCTTTTAATGGACCTCTGAGACTATCACAGTGCAGGTGCATTTATACGGAGACTTGATTACACACAGGTGGATTGTATTTATCATCATTAGTCATTTAGGTCAACATTGGATCATTCAGAGATCCTCACCGAACTTCTGGAGAGAGTTTGCTGCACTGAAAGTAAAGGGGCTGAATAATTTTGCACGCCCAATTTTTCAGTTTTTGATTTGTTAAAAAAGTTTGAAATATCCAATAAATGTCGTTCCACTTCATGATTGTGTCCCACTTGTTGTTGATTCTTCACAAAAAAATACAGTTTTATATCTTTATGTTTGAAGCCTGAAATGTGGCAAAAAGGTCGCAAAGTTCAAGGGGGCCGAATACTTTCGCAAGGCACTGTATATCAATTGATCAATTCGCCACATTTGGGCAAACTCCTGGCACACTTGATTCAAAATATTGTGCAGTAATGTAATTCTTCAGTGGATCAGTCTGAAACTTTGCACACACACTGCTACCATCTGCTCGTCTAAATCTAAATTACACCTAGACTCCTATCTCAAAGTATGGCCTTTCTCTTGACTTTCAAAGATAATGAAAACAATAAGCAAAAACACCGTTTTTTTTGTTTGTATTATCTTTTACCAGATCTAATGTGTTATATTCTCTTACATTAATTTCACATTTCCACAAACGTCAAAGTGTTTCCTTTCAAATGGTATCAAGAATAGGTCCTGAGCTACAGGCAGTTAGACTTGGGTATGTAATTTTGGCAATTTTTTTTAGCTAGGGGGCAGTATTTTGACGTCTGGATGAAAAGCGTGCCCAAAGTAAACTGCCTGTTACTCAGGCCCAGAAGCTAGGATATGCATATAATTGGTAGACTTGGATAGAAAACAGTAAAAAGTTTCTAAAACTGTTCAAATTATGTCTGTAGGTATAACAGAACTGATATGGCATAGGAAAGGCCCCGAGGACAAACCATCCCCCCCAAAAAAAATTCAGGCAACCACTGTTTTCAATGGCTGTAACTTTTATTATAAGGCGACATCCTCCCAGATTGCAGCTCCTAGATCTTCCACTAGATGTCAACAGTCTTTAGAAAGAGTTTCAGGCTGGTTTTTTGAAAAATGAGGGAGAAGTTGTAGTTTTTCTAAGTGGCTCCCATTTTGGCTGTAGTGTTTTCATGTGCATGGACGAGAGAGCGCGTTCTTTTTGTTTATCTCCGGAAAAGATAATAACGATTCTTCGTCTTAAATGGTATTGTTTATTTGCATATGACGGTACCGGAGGTTTGATTATAAACGTTGATTGACTTGTTTGGATAAGTTTATTAGTAACGTTTGGGATTCATTTTGTCTGCATTTTGATGGAGGGAAACCGGTGGATTATTGAATGAAGCGCACCAGATAAACTGAGTTTTTATGGATATAAAGAAGTACTTTATCGAACAAAAGGACCATTTGCAATGTAACTGAGACATTTTGGAGTGCCAACAGAAGAAGATCTTCAAAGGTAAGGCATTTATTATATTGCTATTTCTGACTGTCGTGGCGCACCTGCCTGGTTGAAATATGTTTTCCTGGTTTTGTATGCGGGGCGTTGCACTCAGATAATCGCATGGTGTGCTTTCGCCGTAAAGCCTTTTTGAAATCTGACAGCGGCTGGATTAACAAGAAGTTAAGCATTATTTCGATGTGTTACACTTGTGATTTTATGAAAGTAAAACATGACTCTTCTCTAGGTTCATATCTCTGTAGGTGAGAGCCCTGACTCTTCTCTAGGTTCATCTCCCTGTAGGTGAGGACTCTGACTCTTCTCCAGGTTCATCTCCCTGTAGGTGAGGACTCTGACTCTTCTCTAGGTTCATCTCCCTGTAGGTGAGGACTCTGACTCTTCTCTAGGTTCATCTCCCTGTAGGTGAGGACTCTGACCCTTCTCTAGGTTCATCTCTCTGAAGGTGAGGGCTCTGAGAGGTCTTTCGTGTCGCAACTGCCTGGTTGAAAATGATTTGTCATGCATTTGTATGCGGGGCGCTGTCCTCAGATAATTGCAAGGTTTGCTTTAAAACTCCAGGCTAACCGGCAGGGGATCTCAGAGCAGCAATGGGCCCCAGAGATGCATCTGTACAGGCAGGGGATCTCAGAGCAGCAGTGGGCCCCAGAAAATGCGTCTGTACAGGCAGGGGATCTCAGAGCAGCAGTGGGCCCCAGAAATGCGTCTGTACGGGCAGGGGATCTCAGAGCACCAGTGGGCCCCAGAGATGTGTCTGTACAGGCCCACCTCTGTGTGGACACATCCTGGCAGCCATCAACCACTACCCAGCTGCCTTGTGGGTTAGTCAGGCACGACAAAGGCTAGGGGAGAACACCCTGAGAGAAAAGCAGCGTGCTGGCGGCGCGCGGTAGGCGGATGTGGACAGACTGGGGAATCCGGAAGCCTCCTGCAGGTGTGGAAGATACTGGTCATCCTGGGTTTCCCCCCTTGCCACTAGAATTCACCTTCCTACAGGGAGGAAGTGCTTTTGGAGATTCCACACCCTCAGTAGCACTTTAAATAACTTCCTTTGCCTGGCGGTGTTGGGGTGTCTGGTGACGGGGGCATGAGTGAATGCACCGGAAGCCCTTAATCAGACCCCTGCACGCCAGCGGCACAGGACTATTATGGTCGCCAGCAGTTGGGATTTGAGTGGCAGTATGAATGAGCATCCCTATTTAGGAACCACATTGCTCACCCCAGCTTGGGAGAGGTCTAGAAAAGGTGGCCTAAACATTTCCCACTCACTCCTTCCTGGATAGGTTACTGCACCTATCGGGATTTCAACTCAGTGGTCGAAAAATGCTTAAGAAAATAATTCCCCTGAAACTTGCGACATATATTATCCAAACTCTTTTGGACACTGACGATAACAGCGATAGACACCATCGGAGAACAGCTTTGATTGCTGCAGAACTAAGGCGCTACAACATTGACATTGCTGCAGTGAGACCAGGATTCTGAATGAAGGTTCCCTGAAAGAGGAGGGAGAAGGCTACACCTTATCCTGGAAAGGTTACCCTCCAGGTGGACAACATCAGCACGGCGTGGGACTGGCAACTAAGAACAGCCTTTTACCCAGCCTTCACCGAAACCACCTGTAGGCATAAATAAAAGACTCATGTCTCTCCGTATAGACCCTAGCCAAGATGTGGGTGACTTAAATGCAAGGTTGGGACAGAACAACAGGATATGGAGTGGAGTGCTGGGTAGGCATGCTGTTGGCCAGGTCAATGAGAACGGCATGAGCCTGCTAACTCTATGTGCCAAGCACAATCTCATCGTCACTGGCACCTTGTTCCAGCAGAATAACAAATATAAAACATCATGGATGCCCCCACGCTCCAAACACTGGCCCCTGATTTACTACGTTATAGTGAGACGTTCTGACACTAATGACATCCTGCTGACACATGCAATGAGGGGTGCAGAATGCTGGACAGATCACTGTATGATACTGGCTAAACTCCAGGTGAGAATACATCCCCCCCCCCCCCCCCCCAACGCCTGCAGAAGTCCAGAAAGAGGCGTCTGCACTGTATCTGACAAAGCAGCAGTAAGGGATGAGTCCCGTCACTCTCTCGCTGAAAGGCTGAGGGAGCCTCTTCTGAGAGCAGGGGACCCCACGGACCAGAAGACTGAGCCTCTTCTGAGAGCAGAGGACCCCATGGACCAGAAGACTGAGCCTCTTCTGAGAGCAGAGGACCCCATGGACCAGAAGACTGAGCCTCTTCTGAGAGCAGAGGACCCCATGGACCAGAAGACTGTGCCTCTTCTGAGAGCAGGGGACCCCATGGACCAGAAGACTGAGCCTCTTCTGAGAGCAGAGGACCCCACGGACCAGAACTTTCTACTTTTAAACTCGGAATAAACAGAGATGCTTGTTCTAGGTCCCAAGAAACAAAGAGATCTTCTGTTGAATCTGACAATTAATCTTAATGGTTGTACATTCGTCTCAAATAAAACTGTGAAGGACCTCGGTGTTACTCTGGACCCTGATCTCTCTTTTGAAGAACATGTCAAGACCATTTCAAGGACAGCTTTTTTCCATCTGCGTAACATTGCAAAAATCTGAAACTTTCTGTCCAAAAATGATGCAGAAAAATTCATCCATGCTTTTGTCACTTCTAGGTTAGACTACTGCAATGCTCTACTTTCCGGCTACCCGAATAAAGCACTAAATAACTTCAGTTAGTGCTAAATACGGCTGCAAGAATCCTGACTAGAACCAAAAAATTTTATCATATTACTCCAGTGCTAGCCTCCCTACACTGGCTTCCTGTCAAGGCAAGGGCCTTAAAAACCCTGTCAGTTGTTTGCTCTAGAGCTCAATCTCTCTGTAAATGCCATCTCTGTAGGTCTCTCTGTTTCACTCTCTCTTTATGTATTGACCTCTCGTTTGTTTGAGCACCTCCATATCACTTTGTACTCGCCTGTGAGTATTGTTTTTGGTTATGGTGTTTGTGTTTGTTTGCTGGTGGGAAAAGGGGGAAACAAGACAAATCGCCCATGGGCATACACTATCCGTAGGTAAACTTTGTTAAAAACACTAGTTAGAACTGGGCGGACCACCCACTGTATTTTTGGTTAGTTAGTTAGCTGTTGTTAAAGTAGGCTAGTCTAGCTTAGGGGTGTTTTTGCATATTTGTTTCTTTCCTTGGGTCCAGCTCAGCCCCTTTTTCCTGCTCCCCCCCATTACCGTGTGTTTATCAAATAAACCTTGAGGTTGACGGTAGATTTCAGTTGTCGTGGTTATTTCGTTCTCACTTTTACTTTGTCACAATTATAAATTGCATGAGTTATGTTACGGGTCTCATTACCATCCCCCCTAGACTGTCGGGCCAAAAGGGATTCGTAACAGTCTGCCTACCCATGTAAGAGACGCAAACTTGGTCTCAACCTTTAAGTCTTTACTGAAGACTCATCTCTTCAGTGGGTCATATTGTTGAGTGTAGTCTGGCCCATGAGTGTGAAGGTGAACGGAAAGGCTCTGGAGCAACGAACCGCCCTTGCTGTCTCTGCCTGGCCAGTTCCCCTCTTTCCACTGGGATTCTCTGCCTCTAACCCTATTACAGGGGCTGAGTCACTGGCTTACTGGGGCTCTTTCATACCGTCCCTGGGAGGGGTGCGTCACTTGAGTGGGTTGAGTCACTGATGTGATCTTCCTGTCTGGGTTGGCACCCCCCCTCCTTGGGTTGTGCCGTGGCGGAGATCTTTGTGGGCTATACTCGGCCTTGTCTCAGGATGGTAAGTTGGTGGTTGAAGATATCCCTCTAGTGGTGTGTGGGGCTGTGCTTTGGCAAAGTGGGTGTGGTTATATCCTTCCTGTTTGGCCCTGTCCGGGGGTGTCCTCGGATGGGGCCACAGTGTCTCCTGACCCCTCCTGTCTCAGCCTCCAGTATTTATGCTGCAGTAGTTTATGTGTCGGGGGGCTAGGGTCAGTTTGTTATATCTGGAGTACTTCTCCTGTCCTATTCGGTGTCCTGTGTGAATTTAAGTGTGCTCTCTCTAATTCTCTCTTTCTTTCTCTCTCTCGGAGGACCTGAGCCCTAGGACCATGCCTCAGGACTACCTGACATGATGACTCCTTGCTGACTCCTTGCTGTCCCCAGTTCACCTGGCTGTGCTGCTGCTCCAGTTTAAACTGTTCTGCCTTATTATTATTGGACCATGCTGGTCATTTATGAACATTTGAACATCTTGGCCATGTTCTGTTATAATCTCCACCCGGCACAGCCAGAAGAGGACTGGCCACCCCACATAGCCTGGTTCCTCTGTAGGTTTCTTCCTAGGTTTTGGCCTTTCTAGGGAGTTTTTCCTAGCCACCGTGCTTCTACACCTGCATTGCTTGCTGTTTGGGGTTTTAGGCTGGGTTTCTGTACAGCAATTTGAGATATCAGCTGATGTACGAAGGGCTATATAAATACATTTGATTTGAAGTTGGCATCTATCAGCTCAGTGCTCTATCAGGCAGAAGACCCCTTGGACCAGAAGACTGAGCCTCTTCTGAGCGCAGAGGACCCCACGGACCAGAAGTGGGCATCTATTAGCTCAGTGCTCTATTAGGCAGTGGCCCACTCCACTGTCTACAGAGGTGGGAAAGATCAGGACTGGTTCCATGAGAACTCTGACACCATCACAACCTTACTGGACAATATGCACAAAGCGCACAGGGCTACTCTCAACAGCCCCACATCTACACCCTCCACAAGCAATGGTGTGCATCACACAAGGAAGTGCAAACAACCTTGTGTGCTCTGCAGAACACACAAGGTTTTCATGGCATTTATCGACCTCTCCAAGGCCTTCGACACTGTGAACAGGGAACTACTATGGGTCATTCTACTCAAATGTGTCTGTCTAGACACATTTGTCAACATCCTTTGCCAGTTCCATGATGGGATGATGGCTCGGTTGGCCATAGGAGGACAGGAGTCAGTGCAGTTTGGAGTAAGCATGGGTGTGAGGCAGGGGTGTGTGCTGGCACCGGTACTCTTTAACATCTTCCTCCTAGGTGTTCTCCAGGTTCTCCACAAGGAGCTTGAAGGCAGCAGCGGAGTTGCGGTGGACTTCAGGTTGCATGGAAACCAATTCAACATCAGGAGGTTCCAAGCGACCACCAAGTTTTCGACGAAGCGGATTCTTGAGCTGCAGTATGCTGATGACTGTGCTCTTGTGGCCCAGTCCGTGAGGGTCTGTGAGAATGTGAGGGTCTATAGCAGGATGGTACTGTCTATCAACACCACCAAGACAGAGGTGGTCTGTCAATGGAGATCCAGCCATCCACCCAACATGCCTGTCTTCACCATTGAACACAAATCACTGGCAATAGTCCCGTCCTTAAAATTCCTGGGTAGAATTCCCCCAGAGGACTGCAGCATCGACCTCAAAATTCAAAATAGGATCGAGCATCAGCTGCCTTCGGGAAACTCAGACACAGGGTCTTCCACAACAGGGATCTACACCTCCAGTCTCTGTCTATCAAGCTGTCTGCATCACCACACTTCTTTACAGCTGGGAAGCTGTAAATCCACATAAGATGCCTGCAGTGCATCCTGGGAATCACTTGATGGAACAGTGTGCCCCACACAGAAATACTTGCTAAGACCAGTGCTTCATTTGTAAATCGGGAGGTGCCGGGAACAAACAGTGAGCAGGAGAGTTGGGTGACCTGGGGAGTTCTGAGGTTCCTGGGATGAATGGAGAAAATAAAACAAATCTCCTTTATAGTAAAACACTGCATTCAAACCATTGCATTTGTGTAGTGGCATAGATCAGTAGAATGGAGGAACTTACAGAAGTTACACACATGAAGTACATTTTTTGTAGCATAATGTCCGGGAAAATGTCTGGGAAAATGTCTGGGAAAATGTCTGGGAAAATGTCTGGGAAAATGTCCGGGAAAATGTTGTCCGTTTTGCAATTCTACATCATTTTACATGACTTTGGCAGAATCTCTTGTTAATTAATAGCACACAAATTATCTAAATGGCAAGCTACAAACGGAGAATCAGAGATTAGGCCTAGGTCTGTAGAGACACATATTGTAGGCTACAATATGAGGAGGACAATTATAGTCCTATAAATGCTTTCCAGTTTCACTGACGCGCAGATCACAAGCTGGTGATGGCCGATGCGATCGTGCCAAAACTCTCTCTCTCTCTGTCTCACTCTCTCTCTCTCTCTTTCTCTCTCTCTTTCTCTCTCTCTTTGTAGAACAAACACATCACAATCATTGGATTTGATATCAGAATATTCTTCAACTAAAATAAATCAATGTAAGGTAAAAACATATTTAAATATATGTGATTTAAACAATGTGATAGTATGAAGCGCGTTCAGATTAACGTCACAGTACAGAACAAGTTGGTAAAGGAAAAAGTTTGTTTTCAAAAAACCTCCAAACACAGCAATTTCCTTCTGCGTCTTCTCCTCCCTGTTTCTTGTTTTGCTCCTGGTGTCTGTGACACATCTGGGTCCTTCAATCCATGACCTCACATAGGGGGCTGGGTTAAGTTGGGGTCAGGGGTGGGCCGACAAGGTTCAGAGAGAGTAGCCGTGATATGGTGGAGGTATGCAGAGAGGCGCGGGTTGAGGTGCAAATCAGATTCATTTGAGAAAATCCAAGCTCGCATTCTGCACTGGAAATCATGTCTATCAGAGCAGAGAGGATGGGGATGGTGTTGACCATCTTCTTTATCATTGCCATTAGTGTCCCTGTACTGCCTGTAGGTCTGTATGACAGTAAGCGGACTGTCAATGCCAAACCGCTGGTAGAGAGATCCTATCTCTGTTCTTTTTCATACAGTGCTCCCGCGTCCTGCGGCCACTATTGCACATCCTCTATCAACTGGCTGTATCCTGTATTGTCCACCACCCGTCCTCCTTGAGAGAACATTCTAGCCTCCATGTTCCTCGCCAAGCTCTCGAAAAGCTCCCAGCTGATTAAGGACTCTGTCGCAGGGTCTTCCAACATTCAGTTTGACGCCTTGGAAAGAGTTCTCCTGAATCCCTCTCTGGTTGAGTTGTGTGTGTGTCGGCCTGGCTGCTCTGCCATTGCACTGAACACCCTTGCTTCCATGGTGACTGCCCTGTGTACAGTAATAACTGTGCAGTCTCTCTTCTGGAGCTTGAGTGACAATGCAGATAGTTATTGAAGTGCATCACACATAAGGCCTAGATTGTTAACAAACGCATGCGAGGATGTGCTCATGGCAAGGCCACTATAGTTCTGACAGGTCACGCTCTCGTGGGACGCATCCTCAAGCTGCTGTGGTGAAATGATTATGAAGAGCCGGTTAATTTTTCCACACAAGACTACAGTTCTAAAACGGACAAGACTACAGTTCTAAAACGGAATGCCACCCATCTCGTGTCCAAGATCCTGCCGATTTTGCACAGCTGAATGTCTAAACTCTGTGCACTCCCTCAGCTCCATTCGCTTTTTATTGGATAGGCTGTAAAGCGCATATAGTCCAGCAGTATTTTTAAATGATCACCTACTGCGAGCTCAAGTCTGTGTGCCAAGCAGTGCCAAACTTTTAAATCAGGGAAGAGGGCCTGGAGCCTTGTTGCTAATCCGCTCTTGCGTAACAGCATGAGACGCTCCATCACATGGAATTCCAATGAGGGTTTTGGAGAGAAAGTCCTCAGTAAACTTTATACCCTCTTATGCAGATAACAGATTACAGACAATTCCCTCAGCAGATAAATCCTCCAGTTCCACGAGATCATCAAAAATGTTTTGCTGGTCAGTCCATATCTGCCAGCCGAAAGTCTGATGTATACAATCAAGGCACTCTTTTTATTCAAACTAGTAGCCTCATCGAGCATAAGGCTGATTTGGGGAGAGAACTGTACTGTTTCTTTCATATCGTTTATTCGTTTCATTTCGGACTAAATATGTTGCTGTATGTTGGAGCAATTCTCCCCATGTCAAGTCCATGTAACTCCTAGCAGTCAAAACCATGAGCGGGCCTGTGACGTTTAGCCTCCTTGTACCGGTACCCCCTGTATATAGCCTCATTACTAACCCCAGTATCTCCTTGGGCCTGTGACGTTTAGCCTCCTTGTACCGGTACCCCCTGTATATAGCCTCATTACTAACCCCAGTACCTCCTTGGGCCTGTGACGTTTAGCCTCCTTGTACCGGTACCCCCTGAATATAGCCTCATTACTAACCCCAGTACCTCCTTGGGCCTGTGACGTTTAGCCTCCTTGTACCAGTACCCCCTGAATATAGCCTCATTACTAACCCCAGTACATCCAAGGGGCTTAGACGTTTAGCCTCCTTGTACCGGTAGCCCCTGAATATAGCCGGTGGTCTGTAGGGGGGGCCAGCTACATCTTGGCTGGCGGTTTGTAGGGGGGCAGATGAAGCACTACAAGGACCTGTTGAAAACGTTGCTGAACAAGTGCAACACGAAACCCACAGACCTGGAGGATGCTGCTGCAGACCGTTCCTACTGGCGGGAGCTCTACCAGAGCGGTGGACAGAGGATGAGGAGACAGACAACCATGCCTGCTCCGCCAACACAGACCTGGAGGATGCTGCTGCAGACCGTTCCACCTGGCGGGAGCTGTACCAGAGCGGTGGACAGAGGATGAGGAGACAGACAACCATGCCTGCCTCGCCAACACAGACCTGGAGGATGCCCCACCTGCAATAAAGTTTATAGATCTCAGATTGGACTCTACAGTCAAAGAATTCATCATCGGATACGATGGACCACCGTAATGTCACGTGTGTGTGTGTTTGTACATGTTGTGTGTGTGTGTGTGTTGTTTTTTTTGTTATAATATCCTTGTGGGGATATAAAAATACTATTTTAGGCTTAGAGGTTAGGGTTAGGGTTACAAATAGGGTTAGAATTAGGTTTAGGGTTAGGGAAAATAGGACGGTCTAAAGTTATATTGTTACGTGTGTGTGTGTGTGTGTGTGTGTGTGTGTGTGTGTGTGTGTGTGTGTGTGTGTGTGTGTGTGTGTGTGTGTGTGTGTGTGACCTTTCACTAGACCAGAGTATCGGAGTGTTGTAGTTTTCAGCTAACGTTAGCTAAATAGCTAGCGTTTGGAACATTGCATTTGGTTGACCTGGCCAAATATAGCTCGGCTACTGTAACAGTTTAACTTTAGTTCATCCCTCTCCCCTACCCAGGCTCCCTCTGCACACAGACAACAGTCACCCATGAAGAATCGCTCCACAAAAGCCACGGCACTTGCAGAGCAAGGGGAACCACTACTTCAAGGTCTCAGAGCGAGTGATGTCACTGATTGAAACGCTATAAGCGCGCACCACTGCTAACTAGCTAGCGGTTTCACATCCGTTACACTCACCCCCCTTTTGACCTCCTCCTTTTCCGCAGCAACCAGTGATCCGGGTCAACAGCATCAACGTAACAGTATAACTTTAATCCGTCCCCTCGCCGGGCTTGAACCAGGGACCTTCTGCACACATCAACAGTCACTCTCGAAGCATCGTTACCCATCGCTCCACAAAAGCCACGGCCTTTGCAGAGCAAGGGGAACCACAACTTCAAGGTCTCAGAGTGATGTCACCGATTGAAACGCTATTAGCGCGCACCACCGCTAACTAGCTAGCCATTTCACATCGGTTACACTATTCATGGTGATGTATTGGTTGACCTAGCCAGCTATAGCTAGGCTACTGATGATGTATTGGTTGACCTGGCTAACTATAGCTAGGCTAGTCATGATGGAGTGGTTGACCTAGCTAACTATAGCTAGACTATTCATGGTGATATATTGGTTGACCTAGCCAGCTATAGCTAGGCTACTCATGGTGATATATTGGTTGACCTAGCTAACTATAGCTAGGCTACTCATGGTGATATATTGGTTGACCTAGCTAACTATAGCTAGACTATTCATGGTGATATATTGGTTGACCTAGCCAGCTATAGCTAGACTACTCATGGTGATATATTGGTTGACCTAGCCAGCTATAGCTAGACTATTCATGGTGATATATTGGTTGACCTAGCCAGCTATAGCTAGACTATTCATGGTGATATATTGGTTGACCTAGCTAACTATAGCTAGGCTATTCATGGTGATATATTGGTTGACCTAGCTAACTATAGCTAGACTATTCATGGTGATATATTGGTTGACCTAGCCAGCTATAGCTAGACTACTCATGGTGATATATTGGTTGACCTAGCTAACTATAGCTAGACTATTCATGGTGATATATTGGTTGACCTAGCTAACTATAGCTAGACTATTCATGGTGATATATTGGTTGACCTAGCCAGCTATAGCTAGACTATTCATGGTGATATATTGGTTGACCTAGCTAACTATAGCTAGACTATTCATGGTGATACATTGGTTGACCTAGCTAACTATAGCTAGGCTACTCATGGTGATATATTGCTTATTTATTGCTTTTGATGCGCATTGAAAAGTGCTACAGAAATTTAATCAATTAGCATTATTATACCAAAGATAGTTTATTTAGTTTAGTAGAGCAGAAAGATCTGATGAAGGCCAAGAGGCCGACATGTAAGTTTAAATAAAAAGGCGATACTAGCAAGAGCGGGTTTCTCTTTTCCTTCAATGTTTCTAATTGTTATCATGCACCAGCAACAAGATGGCTCAGATGTGCGAGGGCATTTTTTTTAATGTTGAAATGTTGAAAGTTAAACACACCAACAGTAGATAACCAGTATCAAATAAACGTCTTTATTACAAACATGACTCTGTTTTCAATGAGAAAACAGAAATCGAGGTTAGTGATTGCTTCTTTGATGCCCAGAAGCTGTTTTCGGTCGTAGGAAATGATGGGGAGACATTATGTATGAAAAACTTAAGATCAGCTTAAAAAAAACACACAAAATAGCAGAATTGGTCAGGAGCCCATAAAACGACTGCTATCAAATCAAATCAAAGTTTAGTTGTCACGTGCGCCGAATACAACACCTTACAGGGAAATACTTACTTACAGGCTCTAACCAATATTGCATAAAATGTGTTATCCACTGCAGTGCCATCTTCTAGTCATCTTCTAGTCCTACTAAAGCACGTAGCTAGGTAAGGCACGGCAAGCAGGACGCTGAAAATCTGTTTAAAAAACATTTACAATGAAAAAGTTGTGATAATTGTAAGGAGAACAAAAACTACTTCGCTAACTACATGTGAATACCAGAGCAGAAGCTTCGCTTTTCGCTATCTTCCAAATTGTTTTGTTGTTTTTTCATTTTTAATTAATTAATTTATGTCACCTTTATTTAATCAGGTAGGCCAGTTGAGAACATGTTCTCATTTACAACTGCGACCTGGCCAAGATTAAGCAAAGCAGTTTATTTGGAGGGAACTAGCTGTCAATACTTTGTAGCCTCATCTTCCAAAGCATTGTGCCTGTGAAATTTCCAAATAGTGTGCAGCGGATTCCACTAGATGAAAAGCCTAAATTAGTATAACATCCTGGCATTTAAAGCATCCTGGCATTTAAAGCATACTGAAGGGCCAGTTTCCAGACAGCTTTGTGCCCTAATTGAGCCTGACGGAAGGATGAGTTTCCAGTTAGCTTTCAGCCCCAATGTAATCTGATTTGGAAAGCCAGTTTTGTGTTAGCTTTGAGCCCTAATGGAGCTTGATGGAAGGGCCTGTTTCCAATTAGATTTGAGCCCTAATGGAGCTTGATGGAAGGGCCTGTTTCCAATTAGCTTTGAGCTGTATTTGAGCGTGATGAAAGGGATAGCATTCAGTTAGCTTTTAGACGTAATTGAGCCTGATGGAAGGGCCTGTTTCCAGTTAGCTTTGAGCCCTAATGGATCCTGATGGAAAAACAGTTTCCTGAAATGTCATTACTAATCATCTACTGCCTGGGCGACTGAAAGGCTTCCTGTCCCCATCCACATTGTTTATAGAGCCTGTCACATGCTGATTGGCCGGGACATGACAGGTGCTGTCACGGTGTGTCAGGATTGGCTTGCATGTTAAATGATGTCTCCAGAGTGGTGACCCTGTCACAGGAAATAACACGGTTCTATTTGTGATGTCACACAGGCAGCCAGTGTGCATAACCTGTTCCATTCATCTCCTTTTCTCTCCCCTCTCAAATGCATTCACCAAGACCAGAATTTGTGATGCACAGAGGACAGCCACAGCCGGAGCTTGGACTTTTAAAATAGATTTAGACAATGTTATTGTGAGTTGGGATCGTCAGAATTGGCACCAAACTCAACCAAAAGCTTGTCCCATAGGGAGATTATGAAGCTAGCATAGTTGTGTTTGTCCCATTAGGAAGATTATGAAGCTAAGGTAGTTGTGTTTGTCCCATAAAGAGATTGTGAAGCTAGCATAGTTGTGTTTGTCCCATAGATTATGAAGCTAAAGTAAGTGTGTTTGTCCCATAGGGAGACATGATGGCTCTGTGTTTGATTGAATTAAAACACTTTGTCAGGGTACTGTTTGGCAGTGAACATCCTCTAAGCCTCGGTGTGACAATTTACATGTATAAAACTTAATGACCGAGCCAGATGTTCATGCAACAAGCTCCATTGGCTTCAGCACCAGTGTGTATTGGTGTGTGTGTGTATTGGTGTGTGTGTGTGTGTGTGTGTGTGTGTGTGTGTGTGTGTGTGTGTGTGTGTGTGTGTGTGTGTGTGTGTGTGTGTGTGTGTGTGTGTGTGTGTGTGTGTGTGTGTGTGTTGGCTCCACCCTCATAGAGCAGAACCTATAAGATGATTACCATCTGTTGAGGACCAGCTCCATACGGTCCTACCATCACACACACACACTCTCTCTCCCATCTCACTTGCTGCCCATCGACCTACCGGCCAGTATGGTCAATCATATAACAAACAGTGTCTAAACTCTTCTACATTACAAGACTGAATCCTAATGATGGAATAGGATGAATTATTGTTTTAGTTAGTAGTTTTGGTTTATAAGATCAATCACCATATTTTCTAATAAAATTGTGTAATAGAATATGACACATTTGAGGGAAGTTGGCCCCTCAGTGAAGTGATTTAGTAACTCAATTCAGCGAGCTATTCCAAACTATAAGAAACAAAATACTACTATGCATAAACAAAACTGCTGTGCATTACAGTTGAAGCACCAAGCACCAAGCCAAATGTTTCCAATAAAATCACTTAGGCGTGACCAACAGATTCGCAATGAATCTGGTCTGTGTTTGCACCTGGTGTTGAGGCCAACAGGGAGGGGTCAAAGGAGAGGTCATGGGAGGGTTCATAGGAGGGGTCAAAGGAGGGGTCATGGGAGGGTTCATAGGAGGGGTTAAAGGAGGGCTCATGGGAGGGTTCATAGGAGGGGTTATGGGAGGGGTCATAGGAAGGGTCATGGGAGGGGTCATGGGATGGGCCATAGGATGGGTCATCAGCGGGGTCATAGGAGGGGCCATAGGATGGGTCATCGGAGGTGTCATAGGATGGGTCATAGGAGGGGTCATAGAAGGGGTCATCAGCGGAGTCATAGGTTGGGGTCATAGGAGGGGCCATAGCATGGGTGATCAGCGGGGTCATCGGAGGCATCATAGGATGGGTCATAGGATGGGTCATAGGAGGGGTCATCAGTGGGGTCATAGGAGGGGGTCATAGGAGGGGTCAAGGGAGGTGTCATAGACATAGTGAATGTAGCTTGTTGTTATTGTTGTTTCCTGTCATTCATCAGTAAGATGGTATTGTCTCTAAAAGGCACGTCATGGCTTAGTAATCCACTTTTGATACTGTGTCGTTGTGTTTTCATTGTTCCTTTCCTCTAGAGATTTGCGTCAAACACACCCACACACAAACAGACACCGTCTTACACACACCGTCTTGCCCCACCATTTATTTTTGTCTATTTAATAATGAATACCTGTATTAGATAGAACATGCGTTTTTGTGGCGATAGTCAAGGTTGTCTGTTGTCCCCTTTCTCATTGAATGTCTTTGATGTTAAAGGTAATGCTTTATTTGGGAGCTGTCACAGGTCACGCAGTACACAAATTAAAGGACAAAATATCTCAGGCCTGATGTTGAGTTGTATGGCGTGCTTATGCCGGGGATACCAAAAGGTTTCTATGGGAAGTCTATGGGGTTTAAAATGGAGCCGAAGAAGAAGGCAGATGTTTTAAGTGTCCCCAACCGATAGTTTTTTTGCGTTACTTATTTTGTACATAATGTTGCCACTACCGTCTCTTATGACCGAAAATAACTTCTGGACATCAGGACTGCGATTACTCACCACGGACTGGCAGAATCCTTTTTTTCCTTTAACGAGTTTGACGAGTCCGAAGCGAACGATATACTGCTTTCTCAGGAACAGGCCCAGATACCCATGATTTGCATGGAGAGGAGATGGAGAAAAAAGGGTCTGGAGGGCGGGCTTTCTTCTGAGAATTCGTAGGCGATCGAATGAACCCCGACTTCCTTCCATTCTGCTATCAAACGTGCAAACTTTGGAGAATAAAATAAATGATGAAAGGGGCAGGAGGGAGGGCTGCCTTCTGAGAATTGTAGGCGATCGATTTCCACTGACCGGAAGCTGACCGAAGCTAATTGTATGGATTTTTTTCCAAATAAAAATGTAAAATCAACATCTGTACAGAAAGACTCATGTGAAGGCCAAATTACAGAGGAGGAATTGTTTGATGCATATAAAGTCTTTAAGGCTGGGAAAACTCCAGGGCTGGATAGCATACCAGTGGAAGTATACCAAACTTTTTTTGACATACTCAGAAGACCATTATTAGCATAATATACATAATATACCACTCCTATATAAATGGTAGATTATTGGACAAGAAGGTCTGATATATTTTTTACTGAAACAGGACCCAAGTGGTATATACAAAGATCCAGTCCATTTAAAACATTGGAGGCCTCTTACACTTCAGTGTTGTGTTGCAAAACTCCTAGGTAAATGCTTGGCGCATAGAATTAAAAAAGTATTGCCAGATACTATTCATCCTAATCAGACAGTTTTTTTTACATGGATGATACATTGGAGATAATATAAGACACGTACTGGATACAATAGAATACTATAAAATATCGGGGACACCAGGCCTGGCCAAAAGTCATGGAAAATGCAGAGCGCCAAATTCAAATAAATTACTATACAAATCAAACTTTCATTAAATCACATATGCAAGAGAGCAAATTAAAGCTACACTTGTGAATCCAGCCAAGATATCAGATTTCAAAAAGGCTTTTTGACGAAAGCAAACGATGCTATTATCTGAGGATAGCACCTCCGTGAACAAAGAGAGAAACTATATTTCAACCCTGCAGGCACGACAAAACGCAGAAATAAAAATATAATTCAACTTTGCGCAATGTGACTACAAAATATCTCAAAAGTTACCTGTAAACTTTGCCAATACATTTCAAACTACTTTTGTAATACAACTTTAGGTATTTTTTACGTAAATAATCGATAAAATTGAAGAAGGGATGATCTGTGTTCTGTGTTCAATACGGGAGGAAAACAAACTGTAGCTAGCTTTCTGGTCACGCGCCTATATTTAACAATACACTTCAAGTGACCCTTGTTCAAGATGTCGGTACTTGTTCATTACACAAAGGAATAACCTCAACCAATTTCTAAAGACTGTTGACATCCAGTGGAAGCGATAGGAACTGCAAGAAGGTCCCTTAGAAATCTGGATTCCCAATGAAATCCCATTGAAAAGAGAGTGACCTCAAAACAAAAAATCTGAATGGTTTGTCCTCGGGGTTTTGCCTGCTAAATAAGTTCTGTTATACTCATAGACATGATTCAAACAGTTTTGGAAATTTCAGAGTGTTTTCTGTCCAGCTCTACTAATAACATGCATATATTAACTTTTGCGGATGAGTAGCAGACAGTTGAATTTGGGCATGCATTTCATCCGGACGTGAAAATACTGCCCCCTGTCACCAAGAAGTTAAACAGTCTAGAGGAGTAAAACAAGGTTGTCCACTATCGGCATATCTATTTATTAATGTCATCAAAATGTTAGCTGTTAAAATTACATTTAACAATAATATTAAGGGATTAGAAATCCGTGGCTTAAAAACAAACGGGTCATTGTACGCTGATGATTCATGTTTTCTTTTAAAACCCAAATTAGAATCCCTCCAGAGCCTCATAGAGGATCTAGATAATTTTTCTAACCTGGACTATAACCAAATTATGATAAGTATAAGTATATTACATAATGGATGACTAAAAAAATGCAAACTTTACATTACCGTGTAGTTTACCAATTAAATGGAAAAGAAAATACCTGTCTATTTGTGGTAAAATCACCCTGATTAACTCTTTAGTCATATCACAGTTTATCTATTTGCTTATGGTTTTGCTTACACCTAGTGACCTGCTTTTTAAGTTATATGAACAAAAAATATTCTATTTTATTTGGAATGGCAAGCCAGACAAAGTTAAAAGGGCCTATTTATATAACGAATATGAATTTTGGAGGGCAGAAATGATTCAATATTAAAGCATTAGACCTCTCACTAAAGGCATCAGTCATACAAATGTTATACTTAAATACAAACTGATTCTCTAGTAAATTGGTAGGAATGTCTCACCCCGTGTTCGAGATTGGCCTTTTTCTCTTTATTCAGATTACAACTGCTCACTTTCGGTTGTTTGAAAAGGAAATAATCTCCAAAATATCGTTATTTTGTAAACAAGCCTTAGAAAGTTGGTTGCAATTTCAGTTTAGTCCACCTGAAAAGACAGAACAAATAATACAACAAATATTGTGGTTAAACTCAAATATACCTATTGATTTAAAAAAAAACATATTTTTCAATTACATTTTTAAAGAGGGTATAAGTTTAGTGAATGATATCATAAATATGGAGTTATGTCACATATGAAGCTAACATAGACATATGAAAATGTCTGCTCAACCCAAAATTGCAACCAACTAATTGCAACATACCACAAAAATGGAAGAGGCAAGTAGAAGGGGAAAAAAGTAAGGAACTTGTCTGTCGGCCCTGCATTAAGACATCAGTCAGGATGGGTCTTCCAAATGGACAATGACCCCAAGCATACTTCTAAAGTTGTGGCAAAATGGCTTAAGCACAACAAAGTCAAGGAGCAATGGGCCGAAATTCACCCAACTTATTGTGGGAAGCTTGTGGAAGGCTACCCAAAACTTTGACCCAAGTTAATCAATTTAAACGAAATGCTACTAAATACCAATTGAGTGTACGAAAACTTCTGACCCACTGGGAATGTGATGAAAGAAATAAAAGCTGAAATAAATAATTATCTCTACTATTATTCTGACATTTCACATTCTTAAAATAAAGTGGTAATCCTAACTGTCCTAAAACATAACATTTTTACTAGGATTACATGTCAGGAATTGTGAAAACTGAGTTGAAATGTATTTGGCAAAGGTCATTGGCTTCATCAATAAGTGCACCAATGATGTCGTCCCTGACAGTGACCTACCCCAACCAGAAGCCTTGGATTACAGGCAACATCCGCACTGAGCTGAAGGCTAGAGCTGTCTCTTTCAAGGAGCGGGACTCTAACCCGGAAGCTTATAAGAAATCCCGCTGTTCCCACCGACAAACCATCAAACAGGCAAAGTGTCAATACAGGACTAAGATCGAATCGTACTACACCGGCTCTGACGCTAGTCGGATGTGGCAGGGCCTGCAAACCATTACAGACTACAAGTGGAAGCACAGCCGACAGCTGCCGAGTGACACGAGACAAGCTAAACTACTTATATGCTCGTTTCGAGGCAAATAACACTGAAACATGCATGAGAGCACCAGCTGTTCTGGAAGACTGTGTGATCACTCACTCCGCAGCCGATGTGAGCAACTGCGTTGTTGGTTAGGGGTGAGTGAGCATTTCACTGTAAGGTCTACGCAAGTTGTATTCGGCGCATGTGACTAATACATTTTGATTTGATTTGATTTGAATGGGTTGCTTGTCTTGGTAAACATTGTAGAATCTGTGCCTTCTAAAAGGCTGTTACTGTTTTTCATTTTTTTGAAAGGCCCTGAATCCCATTAGCATCTATACTCCACGAGATGTTGTGTACGGTTCACAACAGCTCACTGAGGCTACATCCAGTGGCATAGTGGTCCAATTACTGGATGGTACTACACTAATAATTGAATGGGTTACTAGACACCGTCTATGCTACTATGCTAATAATTAACTGGGTTACTAGACACCGTCTATGCTACTATGCTAATAATTAACTGGGTTACTAGATACCGTCTCTCCACCGTCTATCCATATCCAGTCTTGCATTGATATGTGCTCTGCTTTTTAACATTGAATCTACACTCCGTGTGTTAGCACATGCTGCACAAAGCATGGCGCACTAGGACTCATGTGATCCCAAATGGCACCCTACCCCTTACAAAGTGCACTACTTGTGACCAGAGCTTGTGGGTCCAAGTCAAAAGTAGTGCACAATATAGTGTGCCATTTGTCACATAATAACACTGTGTGTTAGCACTGGACACACTGATTGGTGCATGAGATGCTGTACCTTTTGATCCTTGCTCAGGGGCCATGGCTACTCCCTGGTCCTTGCTCTCCAAGACATCTGGTAGCAGGTAGCCTAGTGGTTAGAGGAGGCGGGTAGCCTAGTGGTTAGAGGAGGCGGGTAGCCTAGTGGTTAGAGGAGGCAGGTAGCCTGGTGGTTAGAGGAGGCAGGTAGCCTAGTGGTTAGAGGAGGCAGGTAGCCTAGTGGTTAGAGGAGGCGGGTAGCCTAGTGGTTAGAGGAGGCAGGTAGCCTAGTGGTTAGAGGAGGCAGGTAGCCTAGTGGTTAGAGGAGGAGGGTAGCCTAGTGGTTAGAGGAGGCGGGTAGCCTAGTAGTTAGATGAGGCGGGTAGCCTAGTGGTTAGAGGAGGCGGGTAGCCTAGTGGTTAGAAGAGGCGGGTAGCCTAGTGGTTAGAGGAGGTGGGTAGTCTAGTGGTTAGAGGAGGCAGGGAGCCTAGTGGTTAAAGGAGGCAGGTAGTCTAGTGGTTAGAGGAGGCGGGTAGAAAAGTGGTTAGAGGAGGCAGGTAGCCTAGTGGTTAGAGGAGGCAGGTAGACTAGTGGTTAGGGCGACGGGTAGCCTAGTGGTTAGAGGAGGCAGGTAACCTAGAGATTAGAGGAGGCAGGTAGTCTAGTGGTTAGAGGAGGCAGGTAGCCTAGTGGTTAGAGGAGGCGGGTAGCCTAGTGGTTAGAGGAGGCGGGTAGCCTAGTGGTTAGAGGAGGCGGGTAGCCTAGTGGTTAGAGGAGGCAGGTAGCCTAGTGGTTAGAGGAGAGGGGTAGCCTAGTGGTTAGAGGAGGCAGGTAGCCTAGTGGTTAGAGGAGGCAGGTAGCCTAGTGGTGAGAGGAGGTGGGTAGCCTATTGCTTAGAGGAGGCGGGTAGCCTAGTGGTTAGAGGAGGCAGGTAGTCTAGTGGTTAGAGGAGAGGGGTAGCCTAGTGGTTAGAGGAGGCAGGTAGCCTAGTGGTTAGAGGAGACAGGTAGTCTAGTGGTTAGAGGAGGCAGGTAGCCTAGTGGTTAGAGGAGGCAGGTAGCCTAGTGGTTAGAGGAGGCAGGTAGCCTAGTGGTTAGAGGAGGCAGGTGGCCTAGTGGTTAGAGGAGGCAGGTAGTCTAGTGGTTAGAGGAGGCAGGTAGCCTAGTGGTTAGAGGAGGCAGGTAACCTAGTGGTTAGAGGAGGCAGGTAGCCTAGTGGTTAGAGGAGGCAGGTAGCCTAGTTGTTAGAGGAGGCAGGTAGCCTAGTGGTTAGAGGAGAGGGGTAGCCTAGTGGTCAGGGCTATGGGTAGCCTAGTGGTCAGGGTGACGGGCCAGTAACTGAAAGGTTGCTGGATCGAATCCCTGAGCTGACAAGGTACAAATCTGTCGTTCTGTTCCTGAACAAGGCAGTTACCCACTGTACCTAGGCTGTTCTTGTAAATAAATAAATAAATCCTAACTCACTTGCCTAGTTCATTTGAAAATAAAATTAGCTCCTGTGCTAAGTTGGATGTGCGTTAAACCATTTCCTTCCTCCACCTAGACCCAATTAAAACCTCTTAAACATTAACTCCACTATGTAGGGAACTTTGAGTGATTCTGGACCAGTTCCCCAACAATGATTTTTTTTGTGTACAGAGCGCTCTGTGAACGACCCAACATCAATTGCTGTGCACTCAATGATGGTCAAGATGTCTCTGCAGTGAAAAGCTGCCATCATACAGTCTCCTGACCGTCAGTAAGCATTTCCCTGTTGGTCTACACCTGTTGTTTACAAAGCATGAAACAAATACAAGTTGATTTGATTTGACTGTGTGACAGCTCTGGTTGTCCCACTTCGCATGCCGTTCTCTGCTCTCATCTGAGCTACAATATGTGAAATCTTACACCTCATTTGCATAGGCAGTGACACGCCACATTTTTTGGCCTATCCAGACAATGAATCAGCTTACAATACGGGACTTTCTCTTGGTTACAGAGGGATGAAGCTTAAAGCTGAAGTTGTAACTAGTCAGCAGGCATTTGAATGATGTCGCTCAGAGGATGATGGGCAGAAAATGCTGTCATCAGTTATATGAAATGAGAGCCCCTGTCGAAAGCAGTGCACTATATAGGGAATAGGGTGCCATAGAGCCCTGGTCTAAAGTAGTGCACTACATAGGGAATAGGGTGCCATTTGGGATGTATCGTCTCCTCTGAGATTTCCAAGAATTCATGGATATTCATTGTTTGTTCACTCAGTGTTCTCTTCCTAGCTCTTCTGATCAAACAAAGGGTTTAGCAGTCTGTCCAGGGTGATGGGAAGTCAATCCACAGGGTTCAGTAGTCTGTCCAGGGTGATGGGAAGTCAATACACAGGGTTTAGCAGTCTGTCCAGGGTGATGGGAAGTAAATCCACAGGGTTTAGCAGTCTGGCCAGGGTGATAGGAAGTCAATCCACTCTCCATCCTCTTTAGGGATGGAGGATTTGGACGCAGCTGTCAGGAAGCTGAGAAGGTCCAGAACTACCTCAGGCTGGGGTGCACTCAGCTGGGGAGGGTCCTCTACTCCTGGCCCTGTTTGGACGTGGTGTTGGAGGATTTGGACGTAGCTGTCAGGAAGCTGAGAAGGTCCAGAACTACCTCAGGCTGGGGTGCACTCAGCTGGGGAGGGTCCTCTACTCCTGGCCCTGTTTGGAGGTGGTGTTGGAGGATTTGGACGTAGCTGTTAGGAAGCTGAGAAGGTCCAGAACTACCTCAGGCTGGGGTGCACTCAGCTGGGGAGGGTCCTCTACTCCTGGCCCTGTTTGGAGGTGGTGTTGGAGGATTTGGACGCAGCTCTCAGGAAGCTGAGAAGGTCCAGAACTACCTCAGGCTGGAGTGCACTCAGCTGTGGAGGGTCCTCTCTTCCAGGCCCCTTCCTAGATGGTGGTAGTGGTTGTTGTGGTAGGGGTCGGTTAATGATGCGGCAATGGTTGGGAATCTGGCTGGTCCTTTTATATGGTGTACATTTTAGGAAATGTTCAGCTTCAAACCTGAAGGAGGAGTGAGGTGTGAGGGTATCCTAAAATGGACACCGTAATCTCAGTCCCATCTTGTTTAATTAGCCATGAGGCGAGCTGCTGGCCTCCTGGTCTTCTCAGCCAGAGATGGGAGGTTGGAGACGCACAGGATATACACAGAGCACCAGCGATGGGCCGGTAAAATAGCTCCACAGGTAAATAACTTAAGAGCCAGAAGCTTCCTGATTTAGACTGGCTGTAAATTGAGGTGATTCAGCCATTCTGCTGACCTTGGAACAGAAAGACACTGGCTTCTGGAGAGCTTGGATCATCAGGAAACGATATCAGGTAGGTTTACTAGAAGGTTGATAGGTTTCCCCTCCATTGTTCCTTAAGTTAAGTTACTCTACAATACCAGTCAAAGGTTTGGACACACCTATTCATTCAAGAGTTTCTTCTTTATTTGTACTATTTTCTACATTATAGAATAATAGTGAAGACATTAAAACCATGAAATAACACATATGGAATCATGTAGTAACCAAAAAAGTGTTAAATAAATCAAAATATATTTTATATTTGAGATTCTTCAAAGTAGCCACCCTTTGCCTTGATGACAGCTTTGATGACAGCTTTGATGACAGCTTTGATGACAGCTTTGCACACTCTGGAGAGACCTGAAAATAGCTGTGCAGCAACGCTTCCCATCCAACCTGACAGAGATTGAGAGGATCTGCAGAGAAGAATGGGAGAAACTGCCCAAACACATGTTTGCCAATCCTGTAGCGTCATAGCCAAGAAGACGTGAGGCTATAATCACTGCCAAAGGTGCTTCTGTCAGAGTCGTGTGTATAAGTGGCAGGGAAGTCAGGCGCAGGAGAGTCAAACAGAGTGTAAATGGAGTCTTTTAATATAAGTCTACTTAACATGCTCCAAACACTAACTACGTACATACATAAACGAACATGGGTACGAGGACCTATACAACATAAAACAACACTTGACATAAAACAATCTCTGACAAAGACATGAGGGGGAACAGAGGGTTAAATACACAACAGGTAATGAATGGGATTGAAAACAGGTGTGTGGGAAGACAAAACCAATGGAAAATGACAAATGGATCAATGATGGCTAGAAGGCCGGTGACGTCGACCGCCGAGCACCGACCGAACAAGGAGAGGCAACGACTTCGGTAGAAGTCGTGACAGCTTCAATACAGTTCAGTGCATTCGGAAAGTATTCAGACCCCTTGAACTTTTTCCGCATTTTGTTACATTGCAGCCTTATTCTAATATTGATTACATGTTTATCCCCTCATTGATCTACACACACAATACTCCATAATGACATCACAATACCCCATAATGACATCACAATACCCCATAATGACATCACAATACTCCATAATGACAAAGCAGAAACAGGTTGTGAAATATCTCATTTACATAAATATTCAGACCCTGTCCTCAGTACTTTGTTGAAGCACCTTTGGCAGAGATTACAACCTCAAGGCTTCTTGGGTATGACGCTACAGGCTTGACAAACCTGTATTTGGGGAGTTTCTCCCAGTCCTTTCTGCAGATCCTCTCAAGCTCTGTCAGGTTGGATGGGGAGCGTTGCTGTACAGCTATTTTCAGTTCTCTCCATAGTCCGGGCTCTGGCTGGGCCACTCAAGAACATTCAGAGACTTGTCCTGAAGCCACTCCTGCGTTGCCTTGGCTGTGTGCTTAGGGTCGTTGTCCTGTTGGAAGGTGAACCTTTGCCCCAATCTGAGGCCCTGAGCGCTCTGGAGCAGGTTTTCATCACAAAACTCTGTTACTTTGCTCTGTTCCTTTTTGCCTCAATCCTGACTAGTGTCCCAGTCCATGCCGCTGAAAAACATCCCCACAGCTTGTTTCCTCCAGACGTGATGCTTGGTATGAGGCCAAAGAGTTTTCTTGATCAAGTCCTTTAACTCTTTTTGGCAAACTCCAAGTGGGCTGTCATGTGCCTTTCACTGAGGAGTGGCTTCCGTCTGGCCACTCAACCATAAAGGCCTGATTGGTGGAGTGCTGCAGAGATGGTTGTCCTTCTGGAAGGATCTCCCATCCCTACAGAGGAACTCTAGAGCTTTGTTAGAGTGACCATTGTGTTCTTGGTCACCGCCCTGACCAAGGACCTTCTCACCCCAATTGCTGAGTTTGGCCGGGCAGCCAGCTCTAGGAGTCTTGGTGGTTCCAAAACTTCTTCCATTTAAGAATAATGGAGCAGACATTTTTTGGTGTCCTTCTCCAGATCTGTGCCTCGACACAATCCTCTCTGAACTCTACGGACAATTCCTTCAACTTCATGGTTTGGTTTGCGCTCTGACATGCACTCTCAACTGTGGGACCTTATATAGACATGGGGGGAGGTGCCTTTGCATATCATGTCCAATCAATTGAATTTACCATAGGTGGACTCCAATCAAGTTGTAGAAACATCTCAAGGATGATCAATGGAAACAGGATGCACCTGAGCTCAATTTCAAGTCTCATAGCAAAATGTCTGAATACCTATGTAAATACGGTATTTCTGGTTTTGATGTTTAATAAATTAGCTAAAATATATACTAACCATATTCTCATGATATTCCCATGATATGCACTACTATAGTATAGGAACTGGACCCCTGTGTTAATGTAAGAGGGACACTACTATAGTATAGGAACTAGACCACTGTAATACTGTATGAGGGACACTACTATAGTATAGGAACTAGACCACTGTATGAGGGACTATAGTATAGGAACTAGACCACTGTAATACTGTATGAGGGACACTTCTATAGTATAGGAACTAGACAACTGTATTACTGTATGAGGGACTATAGTATAGGAACTAGACCACTGTAATACTGTATGAGGGACACTACTATAGTATAGGAACTAGACCACTGTATGAGGGACTATAGTATAGGAACTAGACCCCTGTAATACTGTATGAGGGACACTACTATAGTATAGGAACTAGACCCCTGTAATACTGTAAGAGGGACACTACTATAGTATAGGAACTAGACAACTGTAATACTGAATGAGGGACACTACTATAGTACAGGAACTAGACCACTGATGAAGCCAATCCTACAGCTCATTAGCTGCCTGGCCGAGAAAGGCCACAGGCTTTCTGTTTGGAGATGAAAGCAGCCGGGGCCTTTTTCTCAACTCATTTATCCCTAAATACTGGCATGCTTACATCTCACACTCACACTATTAGCATGGATACATTATTTATTTATTCATAGTCTATACACCACATTACAAATTCATTACAATTTAAATGGTATGTAATTGAACAAAATACTAATAAAATGTCTAGAAATTTCACTCATCTTATATTCATATCAGTATCCCGTTTCCACAGACCGAATGTGTTTATATGTGTATTTTTTGTGTTGTAGTTATATTTCCGTGGGAGCGTGGACATCGACTCTAGGGGGTGAGGTATCTGCTAAATACTGCCTTTGCAGGTTGTTGGATAATACTGGCTGTGCCAACGTGTTGGTGGAAAATTGATCAATGGGAAAGGAAAGGAGGAATGGAGGGATGGAGAAATTAAGTGATGTTCCATCGCCTTGATAGACTATAGTGACGGAAATAATGAATGAATTCATGCTGTTCGGCACTTAGCTCATGGTTGAGATATTCTAGCGACCCTGGGTGAGTTTGTTACAAGCACTTTCAAAGGAGTTAAGTGTCTTGGGATTGTGGATAATGTGCTGGGTTCAAATCCCAATTTGATGAACCCGAAATACATGTGTTAATTTATCAGAGCAACAGTTATTAATTAATCAGAAAAACATTCATAAAATCATCAGAACAACGTGAATTCTGTGCTTCCAACTTTTTTTTGCAACAGTTTGGGGAAGGCCCTTTCCTGTTTCAGCATGACAATGCCCTCTGTGCACAAAGCAAGGTCCATACAGAAATGGTTTGTTGAGATCGGTGTGAAAGAACTTGACTGGCCTGCTCAGAGCCCTGACCTCAACCCCATCGAAACATCTGAATTGGAACATCGACTGCGAGTCAGGCCTAATTGTCCAACATCAGTGCCCGACTTCACTAAAGCTCTTGTGGCTGAATGAAAGTCCCCGCAACAATGTTCCAACATCTAGTGGAAAGCCTTCCCAGAAGAGTGGAGGCTGTTATAGCAGCTATGTTCCAACATCTAGTGGAAAGCCTTCCCAGAAGAGTGGAGGCTGTTATAGCAGCTATGTTCCAACATCTAGTGGAAAGCCTTCCCAGAAGAGTGGAGGCTGTTATAGCAGCAATGTTCCAACATCTAATGGAAAGCCTTCCCAGAAGAGTGGAGGCTGTTATAGCAGCAAAGGGGGGACCAACCCCATATTAATGCCCATGATTTTGGAACGAGATGTTCAACAAGTAGGTGTCCGCATACTTATTGGTAATGTAGTGTACATCATAGAGTATATCAGAGCCCTATGGAAGCCCTGTATTTATACTTATTGGTAATGTAGTGTATATCATAGAGTATATCAGAGCCCTATGGAAGCCCTGTATTTATGCTTATTGGTAATGTAGTGTATATCATAGAGTATATCAGAGCCCTATGGAAGCCCTGTATTTATGCTTATTGGTAATGTAGTGTATATCATAGAGTATATCAGAGCCCTATGGAAGCCCTGTATTTATACTTATTGGTAATGTAATGTATATCATAGAGTATATCAGAGCCCTATGGAAGCCCTGTATTTATACTTATTGGTAATGTAGTGTATATCATAGAGTATATCAGAGCCCTATGGAAGCCCTGTATTTATGCTTATTGGTAATGTAGTGTATATCATAGAGTATATCAGAGCCCTATGGAAGCCCTGTATTTATACTTATTGGTAATGTAATGTATATCATAGAGTATATCAGAGCCCTATGGAAGCCCTGTATTTATACTTATTGGTAATGTAGTGTATATCATAGAGTATATCAGAGCCCTATGGAAGCCCTGTATTTATGCTTATTGGTAATGTAGTGTATATCATAGAGTATATCAGAGCCCTATGGAAGCCCTGTATTTATGCTTATTGGTAATGTAGTGTATATCATAGAGTATATCAGAGCCCTATGGAAAACCTGTATTTATGCTTATTGGTAATGTAGTGTATATCATAGAGCATATCAGAGCCCTATGGAAGCCCTGTATTTATACTTATTGGTAATGTAGTGTATATCATAGAGTATATCAGAGCCCTATGGAAGCCCTGTATTTATGCTTATTGGTAATGTAGTGTATATCATAGAGTATATCAGAGCCCTATGGAAGCCCTGTATTTATGCTTATTGGTAATGTAGTGTATATCATAGAGTATATCAGAGCCCTATGGAAGCCCTCTATTTATACTTATTGGTAATGTAGTGTATATCATAGAGTATATCAGAGCCCCATGGAATCCCTGTATTTATGCTTATTGGTAATGTAGTGTATATCATAGAGTATATCAGAGCCCCATGGAAGCCCTGTATTTATGCTTTGTGGATACACAATACATATAACATGTGTACTATATATTTTGGATTCATTATTTTCAACAGCTATGATTAACACATTTTCAGATTTACACAACAACAAAGTTAATTGTGGTAACTTTCCAAATCCATGACCTAATTTTACAAACCAAACCAAAAAAAACAAAGTACTGCTTTCCCTTCTATTCCCACCACTATCCCCCTCAGGCCCATCCTTGGAAAGCCATTTCAACACAATGTCAAAAAATATTCCTCACAGACAGAGGCTTTACTAGAAGCTATAGATCAAACTGCACCAATAATCCCTGCTAGCATGTTTATCAGGCAGTCCGTCTGAATCAATGGTGTTTCAAAACAGCTTTACAACACAAAGCCCCAAGCATAGAGATCTCTGCTACAGCCCTACTTAAAAGTTGGAGAGGAATTAACTATCATTGTCTTCCTCTCAGAAAAAAATGGAGGTGTCTGTCTGTCTGTCTGTCTGTATGTCTGTCTGTCTGTCTGTCTGTCTGTCAAATCAAATCAAATGTATTTATAAAGCCCTTCGTACATCAGCTGATATCTCAAAGTGCTGCACAGAAACCCAGCCTAAAACCCCAAACTCTAAGCAATGCAGGTGTAGAACTCCCTTGAAAGGCCAAAACCTAGGAAGAAACCAGGCTATGAAGGGTGGCCAGTCCTCTTCTGGCTGTGCCAGGTGGAGATTATAACAGAACATGGCCAAGATGTTCATAAATGACCAGCATGGTCAAATTATAATAATCACAGTAGTTGTCGAGGGTGCAGCAAGTCAGCACCTCAGGGGTAAATGTCAGTTGGCTTTTCATAGCCGATCATTAAGAGTATCTCTACCACTCCTGCTGTCTCTAGAGAGTTGAAAACAGCAGGTCTGGGAGAGGTATCACGTCCGGTGAACAGGTCAGGGTTCCATAGCCGCAGGCAGATCAGTTGAAACTGGAGCAGCAGCACGGCCAGGTGGACTGGGGACAGCAAGGAGTCATCATGCCAGGTAGTCCTGAGGCATGGTTCTAGGGCTCAGGTCCTCCGAGAAGAAGAAAGAAAGAGAGAAAGAGAGAATTAGAGAGAGCATACTTAAATTCACACAGGACACCGGATAAGACAGGAGAAGTACTCCAGATATAACAAACTGACCCTAGCCCCCTGACACATAAACTACTGCAGCATAAATACTGGAGGCTGAGACAGGAGGGGTCAGGAGACACTGTGGCCCCATCCGAGGACACCCCCGGACAGGGCCAAACAGGCAGGATATAACCCCACCCACTTTGCCGAAGCACAGCCCCCACACCACTAGAGGAATATCTTCAACCACCAACTTACCATCCTGAGACAAGGCAGAGTGTAGCCCACGAAGATCTCCGCCACAGCACAACCCAAGGGGGGGGGGGCGCCAACCCAGGCAGGAAGATCACACCAGTGACTCAACCCACTCAAGTGACACACCCCTCCTAGGGACTGCGTGAAAGAGCCCCAGTAAGCCAGTGACTCAGCCCCTGTAATAGGGTTAAAGGCAGAGAATCCCAGTGGAAAGAGGGGAACCGACCAGGCAGAGACAGCAAGGGCAGTTCGTTGCTCCAGAGCCTTTCCGTTCACCTTCACACTTCTGGGCAAGACTACACTCAATCATATAACCCACTGAAGAGATGAGTCTTCAGTAAAGACTTAAAGGTTGAGTCTCTGTCTGTCTGTCTGTCTGTCAGTTCTCTCACACTGTGCGGGGTGACTCAACAAATGATACATTACTCTGCAGGGTGACTCGACAAATGATACATTACTCTGAGGGGTGACTCAATAAATGATTATTTACTCTGCGGGGTGACTCAACAAATGATTATTTACTCTGCGGGGTGACTCAACAAATGATTATTTACTCTGTGGGGTGACTCAACAAATGATTATTTACTCTGCGGGGTGACTCAACAAATGATTCATTACTCTGCGTGGTGACTCAACAAATGAAACATTACTCTGCGGGGTGACTCAACAAATGATTCATTACTCTGCGGGGTGACTCAACAAATGATTCATTACTCTGCGGGGTGACTCAACAAATGATGATTTACTCTGCGGGGTGACTCAACAAATGATTATTTACTCTGCGGGGTGACTCAACAAATGATTCATTACTCTGCGGGGTGACTCAACAAATGAAACATTACTCTGTGGGGTGACTCAACAAATGATTATTTACTCTGCGGGGTGACTCAACAAATGAAACATTACTCTGCGGGGTGACTCAACAAATGATTATTTACTCTGCGGGGTGACTCAACAAATTATTCATTACTCTGTGGGGTGACTCAACAAATGATTATTTACTCTGCGGGGTGACTCAACAAATGATACATTACTCTGCGGGGTGACTCGACAAATGATACATTACTCTGCGGGGTGACTCAACAAATGATTATTTACTCTGCGGGGTGACTCAACAAATGATACATTACTCTGTGGGGTGACTCAACAAATGATTATTTACTCTGCGGGGTGACTCCAGAAATGATTCATTACTCTGCGGGGTGACTCCAGAAATGATTCATTACTCTGCGGGGTGACTCAACAAATGATTATTTACTCTGCGGGGTGACTCAACAAATTATCATTTACTCTGCGGGGTGACTCAACAAATGATTATTTACTCTGCGGGGTGACTCCAGAAATGATTCATTACTCTGCGGGGTGACTCCAGAAATGATTCATTACTCTGCGGGGTGACTTCAGAAATGATTCATTACTCTGCGTGGTGACTCCAGAAATTATTCATTACTCTGCAGGGTGACTTCAGAAATGATTCATTACTCTGCGGGGTGACTTCAGAAATGATTCATTACTCTGCAGGGTGACTCCAGAAATGATTCATTACTCTGCGGGGTGACTCCAGAAATGATTCATTACTAAACGGGGTGACTCCGGAAATGATTCATTACTAAATGGGGTGAAGGATAAACATAACCTTTGACATCTATGGAGTTTGTCTAATTTTCTCAATCTAAAATAAATGATATTATAAAACACTGAGTGTTCAAAACATTATGAACACCTTGTCTCTCCATGACGTTGACTGACCAGGTGTATCCAGATGAAAGATATGATCCCTTGTTGACGTCACCTGTTAAATCCACTTTAATTAGTGTGGTCATTGGCTACTCCATTACCCGCAATAATCACCCAGGGTGTAGAAAGACGTGTTGGCATTGAGTAAATGTCTCTGCCCCCCCTCCCAGTTAGGCGGAGTGATGAGCTCTACAGCAGACTGGCACAACTGACTCCCCCACAAACAGGACCAAGCCTGGCCTGCTCAGGAGTGACGGACTCCATCCTAGCTGCAGGGGTGCTCTCATCTTATTTATGAACATAGACAGGGCTCTAACTCCTTTGGCTTCACAATGAGATAGGCTGCATGCCATGGTGCAGGCTGTTAGCCAGCCTGACAGCTTAGTGGAGTCTGCCAGTAGCACAGTCAGTGTTGTCAGCTCAGCTTTCCCCATTGAGACCGTGTCTGTGCCTCGATCTAGATCGGGCAAAACTAAACATGGCGGTGTTCGCCTTCGCAATCTCATTGGAATAAATACCTCCTCTATTCCTGTCATTATTGAATGAGATTTTGATAATATCTCACATCTCAAAACAGGACAATTAATGTTAGATCCCTCACTTCCAAGGCAGTCAATGACTAATCACGGATCATAATCTTGATGTGATTGGCCTGACTGAAACATGGCTCAAGCCTGATGAATTTACTGTGTTAAATGAGGCCTCTCCTCCTGGTTACACTAGTGACCATATGCCCCGCGCATCCCGCAAAGGCGAGGGTGTTGCTAACATTTACGACAGCAAATGAAAGAAAAAAAACAATTACTGCGTTTTCGCCTTTTGAGCTTCTAGTCATGAAATCTATGCAGCCTACTCAATCACTTTTTATAGCTACTGTTTACAGGCCTCCAGGGTCCTATACAGCGTTCCTCACTGAGTTCCCTGAATTCCTATCGGACCTTGTAGTCATGGCAGTCAATATTCACATGGAAAAGTCCACAGACCCACTCCATAAGGCTTTTGGAGCCATCATCGACTAAGTGGGTTTTGTCCAACATGTCTCCAGACCTACGTACTGCCGCAATCATACCCTGGATCTAGTTTTGTCCCGTGGAATAAATGTTGTGGATCTTAATGTTTTTTACTCATAATCGTACAACCATTTTATTACGTTTTCAATCACAACAAATAATCTGCTCAGACCCCAACCAAGGATGATTAAAATCAGCACTATAAATTATCTGCGTATTTCTCCAAAACTTGTCCTGAGTCTGCACAGAACTGCCAGGACCAAAGATCAATGGAGACACTCGTTTTTTAAAATCCTGTATCTCTTGACACATTCACAAAAATAATCATGGACCCTATTTCAACTAAACTACTGAAAGAGCTACAACCTGTGATTGGTCCTCTTACACTGCATGACCAAAAGTATGTGGACACCTGTTGAACATCTCATTCCAATGTCATGGGCATTAATATTGAGTTTGTCCTCCCCCCTTTGCTACTATAACAGCCTCCACTCTTCTGGGAACGCTTTCCACTAGATTTTTGAAACATTGCTGCGGGGACCTGCTTCCGTTCAGCCACAAGAGGATTAGTAAGGAACGCAGTTGGCGTTCCAATTAATTCCAAAGGTGTT
>NC_092150.1:89862132-89877132 GCF_045791955.1 Oncorhynchus clarkii lewisi
CGATGGGGTTGAGCTCAGGGCCCTGTGCAGGCCAGTCAAGTTCTTCCACATCAAGCTTGACAAACCATTTCTATATGGACCTCGCTCTGTGTCACGAGGACATTTGTCATGCTGAAATAGGAAAGGGTCTTCTCCAAACTGTTGACACAAAATAGGAAGCACAGAATCATCTAGAATGTCATTGTATGCTGTAGCGTTAAGATTTCCCTTCCCTGAAACTAAGGGGCCTAGCCCGAATCATGAAAAACAGCCCCAGACGATTATTCCTCCTCCACCAAATTTTACAGTTGTCACTATGCATTGTGTCAGGTAGAGTTCTCCCTTCATACGCCAAACCCAGATTAGTCCGTCGGGCTGCTAGACGGTGAAGCATGATTAATCACTCCAGAGCACGTGTTTCCACTGCTCCAGAGCCCAATGGCGGCGAGTTTTACACCATTCCAGCCGACGCTTGGCATTTCTCACTAATTTGAAGGGGTGTCCAGATATTTTTGTGTATATATATTGTAATAAACGGCTCCCTATCCTACCAAACTCACTAAAAGAGGCCGTGATAAAGCCTCTCCTGAAAAGACAAATATCAAATCTCCCATCCCTCTCAAAAAATTGTGAAAAAGCTGTTGCGCAGGAACTCACTGCTGTCCTGCAGACAATTGATGTATACGAAACGCTCCAGTCTGGTTTTAGACCCCAGACTGCACTCGTAAAGGTGGTAAATTATCTTTTAATGGCGTCAGAACAAGTGCTCTGCATCTGTCCTTATGCTCCTAGACCTTAATGCTGCTTTTGACACCATCGAATCCCCACATTCTTTTGGACAGATTTTAAACTCTAATTGGTCTTAATGGACAAGTTCTTGTCCGGTTAAGATATTATGTGTCATAAAGACATCAGTTTGTCTCTGTCGCTGATTTGTCCTACGACAAATCACTTGTACGTTTCGGTGTTCCTCAGGGTTCCGTTTTAGGACCACTATTGTTTTCACTATATATATTCTAACTCTTGGTGATGTCATTCGGAAACACAATGTCAACTTTCACTGCTATGCGGACAACACACAGCTGTACATTTCAATGAAACATGCTGAAGCCCCAAAATTACCTACCCGGGAAGCCTGTGTTTCAGACATAAGGAAGTGGATGGCGACAATTTGTTTACTTTAAACTCAGACACAACATAGATGCTAGTTCTAGGTCCAAAGAAATAAAGAGATCTGCTGTTTGATTTGACAATTCATCTTGATGGTTGTACAGTCGTCTCAAATAAAACTGTGAAGGACCTCGGCATTACTCTGGACCCTGATCTTTCTTTTGACAAGCATATCAAGAATATTTAAAGCGCAGCTTTTTTCCTTCTTCGTAAACGTTGCAAAAATCAGCATTTTTTTTTGTCAAATAATGATGCAGAAAAACTCCAGTGCTGGCCTCTCTACACTCACGTCATGTTAAGGCAAGGGCTGATTTCAAGGTTTTACTGCTAAACTACAAAGCATTAAATCAAATCAAATCAAAATCAAATCAAATGTATTTATAAAGCCCTTCTTACATCAGCTGATATCTCAAAGTGCTGTACAGAAACCCAGCCTAAAACCCCCAAACAGCAAGCAATACAGGTGTAGAAGCACGGTGGCTAGGAAAAACTCCCTAGAAAGGCCAAAACCTAGGAAGAAACCTAGAGAGGAACCAGGCTATGTGGGGTGGCCAGTCCTCTTCTGGCTGTGCCGGGTGGAGATTATAACAGAACATGGCCAAGATGTTGAAATGGGCTTGCTCTTACCCATCTCTCCGATTTGGTCCTGTCGTGCATACCTACACGTACGGTCACAAGACGCAATCCTCCATCTGGAGGCACGGCTTTCTCCTATAGAGTTCCATTTTTATGGAATGGTCTGCCTATCCATGTGAGAGACACAGACTCAGCCTTAACCTTTAAGTCTTTATTGAAGACTCATATCTTCAGTAGGTCCTATGATTGAGTGTAGTCTGGCCCAGGGGTGCGAAGGTGAAAGGCAAGGCACTGGAGTGACAAACTGCCCTTGCTGTCTCTGCCTCTGTCTCTGCCTGGCCAGCTCCCGTCTCTCCACTGGGACTCTCTGACCCTATTACGGGTCTTATTACCAGTGCCAGGCTTTTATTATCATGTCGTCCCTAGGAGGCGTACGTCATGTCGTGGCAGGCTTTTTATGCTCAACTATACTGTGTTGAGTCACTGATGTGATCTTCCTGTCCGGGATTGCGCACCCTCGGGCTCGAGCTGTGGATGAGGTTCTTCATGGGCTGTACTCAGCCTTGTCTCAGGGTATTAAGTTGGTGATTTGAAGATATCCCTCTAGTGCTGGCTGGAATCTGGGAGATTTGTCTTTGTGAAGGACGCATGAATCAAGCCACGTACAACTCTGAGGATTGGTTTTTCCAGCAGGACAATGCTCCATGCCACACTGCCAGGTCAATCAAGGTGTGGATGGAGGACCACCAGATCAAGACCCTGTCATGGCCAGCCCAATCTCCAGACCTGGACCCCATTGAAAACATCTGGAATGTGATCAAGAGGAAGATGGATGGTCACAAGCCATCAAACAAAGCCGAGTCTATAGGTCTATAGGTAACTGGGAACGGGTCTATAGGTAACTGGGATCGGCTCTATAGGTAACTGGGAACGGGTCTCTAGGTAACTGGGATCGGGTCTACAGGTAACTGGGAACAGGTCTATAGGTAACTGGGATCGGGTCTACAGGTAACTGGGAACGGGTCTCTAGGTAACTGGGAACGGGTCTATAGGCAACTGGGATCGGCTCTATAGGTAACTGGGAACAGGTCTATAGGTAACTGGGAACAGGTCTATAGGTAACTGGGAACAGGTCTATAGGTAACTGGGAACAGGTCTATAGGTAACTGGGAACAGGTCTATAGGTAACTGGGAACAGGTCTATAGGCAACTGGTAACTGAATGGCAACTGGGAACGGGTCTATAGGTAACTGGGATCGGGTCTATAGGTAACTGGGAACGGGTCTATAGGCAACTGGGAACAGGTCTATAGGTAACTAGGAACAGGTCTCTAGGTAACTGGGAACGGGTCTATAGGTAACTGGGAACGGGTCTATAGGTAACTGGGATCGGGTCTATAGGTAACTGGGAACGGGTCTCTAGGTAACTGTGATCGGGTCTACAGGTAACTGGGAACGGGTCTCTAGGTTACTCTATCTTGACCCATTATTTTTGTGTTATATTGTTTATTATTTTCATTCTTCAAACTACTTACTTTGGCTTTACATGTATGTAAAAACACATATTACAGTAGGTAACACTTTAGGTTAAAGTGGCAATCTGCGATTGGTCCATCCATTTTCTGACTTTTTAATAACCATTGATTCTTGAAGAAAATAATTTCTAAATGCCTCATGAGTTCAACTGTCGTACCCCATCAGAACCCACAACAATCTATACGTTTATTTTACTCCTATGTTTGTAAACAAAGTAAAGATATATAGCAACACTATATAGCCTCAAACCAGAGTTAAAACTATCATTTAGATATCATGTCCTTGCAACCATGTCTATGAACTTGAGAGTGGTTACATTTCTCCAGCCCCTCCCTCACCTTTTTACCAAAACAGTGGTGGGGTGTCAGCTTTTGTTATAGTTTAAACTGCAGATTTCCCCTTTTGAAGTTTTACATTTAGAGTTTTTTTTTTTTAAGACATTATAAGGTGTCGTGCACGCTCCTGAAAAAGATGTGCCTGGTGTTAATGAAGACAAATGGCCTATTCCTGGCACCTGGTTCTGCTTGTACATGACAGTCTCATGATACTCTCCAGCTGTTCTCTTTCCAAGACACCTTGAAGGAACATGAGGGGGAGTGAGTGAGTGAGTAAGTGAGTAGAGTAGAGAGGACATGGCCAGACATGAATTAGGAATAGATGTGTATTTGAGCGGTAGAGGTAAAATATACCGGGGAAGCCAAGACCCCCCCCCCCCCCCCCCATATATAGGGACTAAAGGCTGAGACAATAAGAAGACACAGTGATATAGAGGCCTAAAGGCAGAGATAATAAGACACAGTGATATATACTGTAGGCCTAAAGGCTGAGACAATAAGAAGACACAGTGATATAGAGGCCTAAAGGCAGAGATAATAAGACACAGTGATATATACTGTAGGCCTAAAGGCTGAGACAATAAGAAGACACAGTGATATATACTGTAGACCTAAAGGCTGAGACAATAAGAAGACACAGTGATATATAGGTCCAAAGGCAGAGATAATAAGACACAGTGATATATACTGTAGACCTAAAGGCTGAGACATTAAGAAGACACAGTGATATAGAGGCCTAAAGGCAGGGATAATAAGACACAGTGATATATACTGTAGGCCTAAAGGCTGAGACAATAAGAAGACACAGTGATATATACTGTAGACCTAAAGGCAGAGACAATAAGAAGACACAGTGATATAGAGGCCTAAAGGCTGAGACAATAAGAAGACACAGTGATATAGAGGCCTAAAGGCTGAGACAATAAGAAGACACAGTGATATATATTGTAGGCCTAAAGGCTGAGACAATAAGAAGACACAGTGATATATACTGTAGGCCTAAAGGCTGAGACAATAAGAAGACACAGTGATATATACTGTAGGCCTAAAGGCTGAGACAATAAGAAGACACAGTGATATAGAGGCCTAAAGGCTGAGACAATAAGAAGACACAGTGATATATACTGTAGGCCTAAAGGCTGAGACAATAAGAAGACACAGTGATATATACTGTAGACCTAAAGGCTGAGACAATAAGAAGACACAGTGATATAGAGGCCTAAAGGCTGAGACAATAAGAAGACACAGTGATATAGAGGCCTAAAGGCTGAGACAATAAGAAGACACAGTGATATATACTGTAGACCTAAAGACAGAGACAATAAAGGTGATATATATATATATAGAGGCCTAAAGGCTGAGACAATAAGAAGACACAGTGATATATACTGTAGGCCTAAAGGCTGAGACAATAAGAAGACACAGTGATATATACTGTAGACCTAAAGGCTGAGACAATAAGAAGACACAGTGATATAGAGGCCTAAATGCTGAGACAATAAGAAGACACAGTGATATAGAGGCCTAAAGGCTGAGACACACAGTGATATAGAGGCCTAAAGGCTGAGACAATAAGAAGACACAGTGATATAGAGGCCTAAAGTCTGAGACAATAAGAAGACAGTTATATATACTGTAGGACTAAAGGCAGAGACAATAAGAAGACACAGTGATATATCTAGGCCTAAAGGCTGAGACAATAAGAAGACACAGTGATATATACTGTAGACCTAAAGGCTGAGACAATAAGAAGACACAGTGATATAGAGGCCTAAAGGCTGAGACAATAAGAAGACACAGTGATATATACTGTAGGACTAAAGGCTGAGACAATAAGAAGACACAGTGATATATATATATATAGAGGCCTAAAGGCTGAGACAATAAGAAGACACAGTGATATATACTGTAGGCCTAAAGGCTGAGACAATAAGAAGACACAGTGATATATACTGTAGACCTAAAGGCTGAGACAATAAGAAGACACAGTGATATAGAGGCCTAAAGGCTGAGACAATAAGAAGACACAGTGATATATACTGTAGGCCTAAAGGCTGAGACAATAAGAAGACACAGTGATATATACTGTAGACCTAAAGGCTGAGACAATAAGAAGACACAGTGATATAGAGGCCTAAAGGCTGAGACAATAAGAAGACACAGTGATATAGAGGCCTAAAGGCTGAGACAATAAGAAGACACAGTGATATATACTGTAGACCTAAAGACAGAGACAATAAGAAGACACAGTGATATATATATATATAGAGGCCTAAAGGCTGAGACAATAAGAAGACACAGTGATATATACTGTAGGCCTAAAGGCTGAGACAATAAGAAGACACAGTGATATATACTGTAGACCTAAAGGCTGAGACAATAAGAAGACACAGTGATATAGAGGCCTAAAGGCAGAGACAATAAGAAGACAGAGTGATATATACTGTAGGCCTAAAGGCAGAGACAATAAGAAGACACAGTGATATATATTGTAGGCCTAAAGGCTGAGACAATAAGAAGACACAGTGATATAGAGGCCTAAAGGCTGAGACAATAAGAAGACACAGTGATATAGAGGCCTAAAGGCTGAGACAATAAGAAGACACAGTGATATATACTGTAGGCCTAAAGGCTGAGACAATAAGAAGACACAGTGATATAGAGGCCTAAATGCTGAGACAATAAGAAGGCACAGTGATATAGAGGCCTAAAGGCTGAGACAATAAGAAGGCACAGTGATATAGAGGCCTAAAGGCTGAGACAATAAGAAGGCACAGTGATATAGAGGCCTAAAGGCTGAGACAATAAGAAGACACAGTGATATAGAGGCCTAAAGGCTGAGACAATAAGAAGACACAGTGATATGGAGGCCTAAAGGCTGAGACAATAAGAAGACACAGTGATATATATATATATAGAGGCCTAAAGGCTGAGACAATAATAAGACACAGTGATATATATATATATAGAGGCCTAAAGGCTGAGACAATAAGAAGACACAGTAATATATACTGTAGGCCTAAAGGCTGAGACAATAAGAAGACACAGTGATATATACTGTAGACCTAAAGGCTGAGACAATAAGAAGACACAGTGATATATACTGTAGGACTAAAGGCTGAGACAATAAGAAGACACAGTGATATAGAGGCCTAAAGGCAGAGACAATAAGAAGACACAGTGATATATATTGTAGACCTAAAGGCTGAGACAATAAGAAGACACAGTGATATATACTGTAGGCCTAAAGGCTGAGACAATAAGAAGACACAGTGATATATACTGTAGGCCTAAAGGCTGAGACAATAAGAAGACACAGTGATATATACTGTAGGCCTAAAGGCTGAGACAATAAGAAGACACAGTGGTATAGAGACCTAAAGGCTGAGACAATAAGAAGACACAGTGATATAGAGGCCTAAAGGCAGAGACAATAAGAAGACACAGTGATATATATATATATAGAGGCCTAAAGGCTGAGACAATAATAAGACACAGTGATATATATATATATAGAGGCCTAAAGGCTGAGACAATAAGAAGACACAGTGATATATACTGTAGGCCTAAAGGCTGAGACAATAAGAAGACACAGTGATATATACTGTAGACCTAAAGGCTGAGACAATAAGAAGACACAGTGATATAGAGGCCTAAAGACAGAGACAATAAGAAGACACAGTGATATAGAGGCCTAAAGGCTGAGACAATAAGAAGACACAGTGATATAGAGGCCTAAAGGCAGAGACAATAACTTCATATAAATTCAATCACACCTTTGGTTTATCACAAAACCGGAGAGCAACATCTGTCTGGTGACGTCCACAAATCATATTGCATGAAACAAACAGTTACATAACCTACAGCATGGTCAAACAGGTTAATGTTTCCTACATTTTCGGACTACTAAACAGCTATTGATTTAGAACACAGGAGAGTTACTGCAAGTCGCAATGAAAACAGGCTCTGCCTCCACTATTCCAGCAACATTTCAACATCATATTTTCAGTTTTACTTAGTCTTATACAATGACAACTAAAAGATACCAAAAACAATTTAGTCCAATCAACGTATGCTACACATGATGTGGCAGTCCATTGTACGGATTTCTGTGTGTGTGTGTGTGAGTAGAAAAAAAAAACATGTTGACTCCCTACTTGTAGAGAAAGGCCAATGTCGTCCTCCTCTCTTTCATGTTGCCTAAACGGTCTATCGTTCTATCATTCTATCATACAGTAAACACTTTTTGTTGTCCTAGACTACCTGGATAAAATGCCCGCTAACTTCCTTTCATGGGCAACGACGCGCCAGGCCAGCTAGTTAAGATTAGCCCACTACATCTAGCTACATATTGAACTTCCATCCTATCAGGCCAGGGACAATGACAATGAATTTATGGTTGGATCAAAATCTCTGTTATAATCATTGGCCAGTAGGGAGAATTAAGTAAAGGCCAACAAAGGCCAATTATAGCTAGTCAGCCACCGGAGGACAACGATACAACAGTTAAAGTTTTTTGTCAATGACGATTGGCTTCTCAACCTGGTGTCAGAGCTTCTGATGTGATGTGATGGGTGTGAAGCCAAATCCAAACTGGCTTCCTTTTACACTTTTTATTTTGGGTGCGCCAGGACCAGTTTAGCTCAATGCTGATTGGCTATTATTGAAAACATTATGTATCAAGGTAGGCCAAATGCTCACTGGCTTCCCTTGCATTCAATGCTACGGGCAGAAACAATGTCATACTCTTTTTGACCAGACAGCATCAGATAGATAACCTACCCGTAGAGAGACAGAGGGTGCGCTGTTTTGTTTGCTTGGATGCTTTCTCTGGTGAAATACATTCACGCTTTGTTTCTCTTTTTTTCTTTTCTTGGTCATTTTTTGGGGGAAGTCTGGCTTCCCTTGGCATCCATGAATACATGCCACTGTATGTGTATGTGTGAGAGAGAGAGAGAGAGAGAGAGAGAGAGAGAGAGAGAGAGAGAGAGAGAGAGAGAGAGAGAGAGAGAGAGCGAGAGTGTGTGTGTGCGTGTGTGTGGAGAGGACATGGCGCGAGACATGAATTAGAATAGATGAGGGAGGGAGGGATTAGCATCACCAGCTAGTTTACCTAGCTAGTCTGCAGGGGCGGACTGGCCATCTGGAATTTCGGGCCAGTGGGCCAGTATGACTTTTTTTTTTTTTGTGCAGAATTATAAATATCTGGCTAATAATGGGAGCCTCAAGGAAAAAAATATGCCAGTGTGTTAGAAATGCCAGGGCCGATTTCTGATCCCAGTCCGCCCCTGGTGGTATGTATGTCTGTGGCTGATCTGGTGTTTGGCTCTGGTATCTGGCTATTGATTTCATTGATCCTGGGGACTGTTGAAATGGACAGACCAGTACATCATTTATCAGATGCTCACCTTGACAATCACATTACTTTCTGAAACGCTATTAGGTGTTGAGATGAATTGCATTTCTCAGTCATCGTTCTTACTGGACAGGACTGGGCTGGATTGGACTTGCGAAGGACACAACTGCAGAGCATCAATCCTAGTCAATGTAGAACATAGTACATTTTGTCTTCTACGTTATTATCTTTTAACAACCTACACACTCAGGCAGAAATATGAACGCACCCACAATGGCAAAAGCTTTGCCTATAATGTGTTGTTCTGTTGATTCCATTGTCCTGCTGCAACAAGCAGGAATCGATCACCTTAGTCTACAGAGGGTTATAAAGGCTTTAATTTAAAGATTTAATGCGTATCGACCGAATTTAAAGGTATTTTTCCCGATTGAGTCGACGTGTGCAGCGTTTACCACGAATGAAGTCTCCACGACAGCGGAGAAAAAATGACCTTTAGTTGTCAATCATGCTACAGTATAAATCGGTTCTTCAGCATTACGGATTGAATAGAGCTCTCAGTCTAAACTGGCAGCCTGACTACCTGTACTGCTGCCCACGTACAGTAGATGTGTCACAGGCAGAAAATGACCTGCTGCTTGATTATTGACAGAACACATGGCTCTCTCTCTGTATCTCTCCCTCTCTCTCTCGCTCTCTCTCTCAATTCCATTCAATTCAAGGGCTTTATTGGCATGGGAAACATGTGTTAACATTGCCAAAGCAAGTGAGGTAGATAATATATAAAGTGAATATATAAAGTGAAATAAACAATAAAAATTAACAGTAAACATTACACATACAGAAATTTCAAAACAATAAAGACATTACAAATGTCATATTATATATATACAGTGTTTTAACAATGTACAAATGGTTAAAGAACACAAGATAAATAAATAAGCATAAATATGGGTTGTATTTACAATGGTGTTTGTTCTTCACTGGTTGCCCTTTTCTTGTCGCAACAGGTCACAAATCTTGCTGCTGTGATGGCACACTGTGGAATTTCACCCAGTAGATATGGGAGTTTATCAACATTGGATATGTTTTCAGAATTCTTTGTGGATCTGTGTAATCTGAGGGAAATATGTCTCTCTAATATGGTCATACATTGGGCAGGAGGTTAGGAAGTGCAGCTCAGTTTCCACCTCATTTTGTGGGCAGTGTGCACATAGCCTGTCTTCTCTTGAGAGCCATGTCTGCCTATGGCGGCCTTTCTCAATAGCAAGGCTATGCTCACTGAGTCTGTACATAGTCAAAGCTTTCCTTAATTTTGGGTCAGTCACAGTGGTCAGGTATTCTGCTGCTGTGTTCTCTCTCTCTCTGTCTGTCTGTCTGTCTGTCTGTCTGTCTGTCTGTCTGTCTCTCTCTCTCTCTCTCTGTCTCTCTCTCTCTCCCTCTATCTGTCTTTCTCTCTCTCTCTGTCTCTGTCTCTCTCTGTCTCTCCCTCTCTCTGTCTCTCCCTCTCTCTGTCTCTGTCTGTCTGTCTCTCTCTCTCACTCTCTCGCTCTCTCTCTCTCCCTCTGTCTCTCTCTATCTCTCTGTCTCTGTCTCTCCCTCTCTCTGTCTCTCTTCCTCTCTCTGTCTTTCTCTCTGTCTCTGTCTCTCTCTCTCTGTCTCTCTCTCTCACTCTCTGTCTCTCTCTCTCACTCTCTCTGTCTCTCCCTCTCTCTGTCTCTCTCCTTCTCTCTGTCTCTCCCTCTCTCTCTCTCTCTCTCTGTCTCTCTCCCTGTCTCTCTCCCTCTCTCTCTCTCTCTCTCTCTCTCTGTCTCTCCCTCTCGCTCTCTGTCTCTCCTTCTCTCTATGTCTCTCTCCCTAATACATATATATATCCACTCATTGGCAAGTTTATTAGGTACTCCCATCGGGCCGGACCCACTCTTTGCCTCCATAAAAGCCATAATTCTTTGGGGCATGGAAACGTTGTTCAATCAGTATCAAGTCACCTAACGTGTGCCAGGAAAAAAAACATTGCACCACTGCCACCTGTACCGTTGACACCAGGCTGGATGGGACCACCGACTCACGCTGCTTACGCCAAATCCCGACTCCGCCATCAGCTCGACACTACAGGAACCGGGATTGGTTGAACCAGGCAATGTTTTTCCACTCCTCAATTATCCAGTGTTGGTGATAGCCTGCCCACTGGAGCCACTTCCTCTTCCTGGAGCCACTTCCTCTTCCTGGAGCCACTTCCTCTTCTCCTTCCCTCTCTTCATGGCCTTCAGGCAATGGCAGAACTGTCAGCATCAGGGTCTAGCTCTTGTCAAGTTTCTGTGTAGCCAAACATGACAGGATCCCCTGTTTTGGGGGATCACTGTCAATTATTTACCTTTTAATTATGTTGTAATTACCTTTCAAATAAGTCATAATGTAGTCATAATGACTCGCTCTGTGTAGTTCTTGCCTGTTTGCTCTACTTCCTGGGGAACATTCCTCCTCAGATACATAACATTCTGGTATTTGTTGTTCTTGCCTGTTAACTCTACCTCCTAGGGAACATTCCTCCATTCTGGTCTTTATTCTGTAACTGTATACTACAATGTACCATCACTATACGGTATTACTAGTTTACACTATTTCATCACCCACTAGGTTGTGATAGCCTGGACCACCAGTCTGTTTTAGCTAACATTCCACTTCTTGCACTCTGTGTCAGTGCCAAACAGAGTAGTTGTGATTGGCTAAATGGAACAAATGGTGTTGCTTCTACACTTAAAATATTAATCTGAAAGCGCTCATAAAATAGATTAATCTCAGCTAGTTCCTGATTGCATTTTTTCATTCTGAACATGACGAACCTCTGTCTCTCTGATGTGAGTTTTGTTTAGACAACTACAGCACGATCACCGGTAGCTATTAGTACCCTGGCACTGTCACAAATGGTGCCCTATTTCCTATTTGGTGCCCTATTTTTGACCAGATCCCTATTGGCCCCTGGTCAAAAGCAGTGTACTATATATGGGAATAGGGAGCCATTTGGGGAGGAACGCCCTGTTCAATAGAGAGCCTTGTTAAACGTGAAGTCCTGTAATCATCTTAAAGAGAGGTTTAATCACAGCTCTAACTCAATCAACTCACTCATCACAATCTGAACAGGGTCTCTTTGCTGGAGAAATAGAATAGAGGAGAGGAAAGGAGAGGAGAGGAGAGGAGAGGAAAGGAAAGGAAAGGAGAGGAGAGGAGAGGAGAGGAGAGGAGAGGAGAGGAGAGGAGAGGAGAGGAGAGGAGAGGAGAAAGAGAGGAAACTCATCTCCAATGTGTAATACTGAGTACAGAGTTTCGCTTCTCCGGGTTCTCCTTCTCGCCCTTCTATGTCTCAGAGGTGTGTAAGAGCCCTGAAAACAATTGATCAATCCCCTGACCCTGATGATCTAAACAGCATAAGGCCTACCTCCAGGAAAACAATATTTGGAGTGGTATGCAATCAGGTTTCAGGTCAACTCACAGCATTGTTACAGCAACATCTCTCAAATTGGACCTAGTGTGTTCAGGCAGATGGTTGTAAGTCTGACATCATAAAGCTACAGTCAGGCGTTCCTCAAGGATCCATGTCATGTCCCCTGTTTTTAATTATTTATGGCAATGACATTGGGAGACATGTTGAGACAGCTGATGTTCATTTTTATGCAGATGACACTGTTCTGTAGTCAAGTGACAGCAGTTTAACACTGTTCTCTGGTCAAGTGACAGCAGTTTAACACTGTTCTCTGGTCAAGTGACAGCAGTTTAACACTGTTCTCTGGTCAAGTGACAGATCTCACACCTCTGTGATCTCTATAGTGGTGTTGGCTAGTCTTCACACCTCTGTGATCTCTATAGTGGTGTTGGCTGGTCTTCACAACTCTGTGATCTCTATAGTGGTGTTGGCTGGTCTTCACACCTCTGTGATCTCTATAGTGGTGTTGGCTGGTCTTCAAACCTCTGTGATCTCTATAGTGGTGCTGGCTGGTCTTCACACCTCTGTGATCTCTATAGTGGTATTGGCTGGTCTTCACACCACTGTGATCTCTATAGTGGTGAGGGCTGGTCTTCACACCTCTGTGATCTCTATAGTGGTGTTGGCTGGTCTTCAAACCTCTGTGATCTCTATAGTGGTGCTGGCTGGTCTTCACACCTCTGTGATCTCTATAGTGGTATTGGCTGGTCTTCACACCACTGTGATCTCTATAGTGGTGAGGGCTGGTCTTCACACCTCTGTGATCTCTATAGTGGTGTTGGCTGGTCTTCACACCACTGTGATCTCTATAGTGGTGAGGGCTGGTCTTCACACCTCTGTGATCTCTATAGTGGTGTTGGCTGGTCTTCACACCTCTGTGATCTCTATAGTGGTGTTGTCTGGCCCTCACACCTCTGTGATCTCTATAGTGGCTTTGGCTGGTCTTCACACCTCTGTGATCTCTATAGTGGTGCTGGCTGGTCTTCGTTGAATCTACAAGGCTTGAACATTGCTATACTGTGATCTATAATGCAATTTTTGGGGAAAACTGCCACTTTATCTATGTTCTTCTTTGATAAGTTTTCAAAGTTTGGTTGATTCACATGAGGAATGTGATCGTCATTAGGACTTGATGCTGTGGTACATGTGATAGATTGTTTCTATCTACGACACTTCGGGCGGCAGGTAGGCTAGTGGTTAGAGGAGGCTGGTCGCCTAGTGTTTAGAGGAGGCAGGTCGCCTAGTGGTTAGAGGAGGCGGGTAGCCTAGTGGTTAAAGGAGGCAGGTAGTCTAGTGGTTAGAGGAGGCAGGTAGCCTAGTGGTTAAAGGAGGCAGGTAGTCTAGTGGTTAGAGGAGGCAGGTAGCCTAGTGGTTAGAGGAGGCTGGTCGCCTAGTGGTTGGAGGAGGCTGGTCGCCTAGTGGTTAGAGGAGGCTGGTCGCCTAGTGGTTAGAGGAGGCAGGTAGCCTAGTGTTAGAGGAGGCAGGTAGTCTAGTGGTTAGAGGAGGCAGGTAGTCTAGTGGTTAGAGGAGGCAGGTAGCCTAGTGTTTAGAGGAGGCAGGTCGCCTAGTGGTTAGAGGAGGCGGGTAGCCTAGTGGTTAAAGGAGGCAGGTAGTCTAGTGGTTAAAAGAGGCAGGTAGTCTAGTGGTTAGAGGAGGCAGGTAGTCTAATGGTTAGAGGAGGCAGGTAGTCTAGTGGTTAGAGGAGGCGGGTATCCTAGTGGTTAAAGGAGGCAGGTAGTCTAGTGGTTAAAGGAGGCAGGTAGCCTAGTGGTTAGAGGAGGCAGGTAGCCTAGTGGTTAGAGGAGGCAGGTAGTCTAGTGGTTAGAGGAGGCAGGTAGCCTAGTGGTTAGAGTCGCAGGTAGCCTAGTGGTTAGAGGAGGCAGGTAGCCTAGTGGTTATAGGCAGGTAGCCTAGTGGTTAGAGAGACAGGTAGCCTAGTGGTTAGAGGAGGCAGGTAGCCTAGTGGTTAGAGGCAGGTAGCCTAGTGGTTAGAGAGACAGGTAGCCTAGTATTTAGGGCGGCAGGTAGCCTAGTGGTTAGAGGAGGCAGGTAGCCTAGTGGTTAGAGGCAGGTAGTCTAGTGGTTAGAGGCAGGTAGCCTAGTGGTTAGAGGAGGCAGGTAGCCTAGTTGTTAGAGGAGGCAGGTAGCCTAGTGGTTAGAGGAGGCAGGTAGCCTAGTGGTTAGAGGAGGCAGGTAGCCTAGTGGTTAGAGGAGGCAGGTAGCCTAGTTGTTAGAGGAGGCAGGTAGCCTAGTGGTTAGAGTCAGGTAGCCTAGTGGTTAGAGAGACAGGTAGCCTAGTGGTTAGAGGAGGCAGGTAGCCTAGTGGTTAGAGCGACAGGTAAACTAGGTGTTAGAGCGGCAGGTAGCCTAGTGGTTAGAGGAGGCAGGTAGCCTAGTGGTTAGAGGAGGCAGGTAGCCTAGTGGTTAGAGGAGGCAGGTAGCCTAGTGGTTAGAGAGACAGGTAGCCTAGATGTTAGAGCGGCAGGTAGTCTAGTGGTTAGAGTCGCAGGTAGCGTAGTGGTTAGAGGCAGGTAGCCTAGTGGTTAGAGGCAGGTAGCCTAGTGGTTAGAG
>NC_092150.1:89884632-89974632 GCF_045791955.1 Oncorhynchus clarkii lewisi
ACATAGAGACAACATCTATTATTCTGGATAGGAGTTAGAAAGGGGACATAGAGACAACATGTATTATTCTGGGTAGGAGTTAGAGCTGGACATAGAGACAACATGTATTATTCTGGGTAGGAGTTAGAGGGGACATAGAGACAACATCTATTATTCTGGGTAGGATTTAGAGGGGACATAGAGACAACATGTATTATTCTGGGTAGGAGTTAGAGCTGGGACATAGAGACAACATGTATTATTCTGGGTAGGTGTTAAAGCTGGACATAGAGACAACATCTATTATTCTGGGTAGGAGTTAGAGCTCGGACATAGAGACAACATGTATTATTCTGGGTAGGAGTTAGAGGGGACAGAGAGACAACATGTATTATTCTGGGTAGGTGTTAGAGCTCGGACATAGAGACAACATGTATTATTCTGGGTACGAGTTAGAGGGGACAGAGAGACAACATGTAGTATTCTGGGTAGGAGTTAGAGGGGACATAGAGACAACATGTATTATTCTGGGTAGGAGTTAGAGGGGACATAGAGACAACATGTATTATTCTGGGTAGGAGTTAGAGCCGGGACATAGAGACAACATGTATTATTCTGGGTAGGTGTTAGAGGGGACATAGAGACAACATGTATTATTCTGGGTATGAGTTAGAGGGGACATAGAGACAACATGTATTATTCTGGGTAGGAGTTAGAGCCGGGACATAGAGACAACATGTATTATTCTGGGTAGGTGTTAGAGGGGACATAGAGACAACATGTATTATTCTGGGTAGGAGTTAGAGCCGGGACATAGAGACAACATGTATTATTCTGGGTAGGAGATAGAGGGGACATAGAGACAACATGTATTATTCTGGGTAGGAGTTAGAGGGACATAGAGACAACATGTATTATTCTGGGTAGGAGTTAGAGCTGGGACATAGAGACAGCATGTATTATTCTGGGTAGGAGTTAGAGCTGGGACATAGAGACAACATGTATTATTCTGGGTAGGTGTTAGAGCTGGGACATAGAGACAGCATGTATTATTCTGGGTATGAGTTAGAGCTGGGACATAGAGACAACATGTATTATTCTGGGTAGGAGTTAGAGCCGGGACATAGAGACAACATGTATTATTCTGGGTAGGTGTTAGAGCTCGGACATAGAGACAACATGTATTATTCTGGGTAGGAGTTAGAGCTGGGACATAGAGACAACATGTATTATTCTGGGTAGGTGTTAGAGCTGGGCTTATGGACAACAATCCATATCATAATAAATTGCTTGAATTGATTTGATAATGATAAATAGAAGTATAAGTTTACAACATCAATGTGGACCCCAGTTTTGATTTATTATCCTTTAAACTACTACTACTAGTTTGATGGTTGCAGGCATCAATTCTCCCCTTTTAACAATATTAGCAAACTGATTTAATTTCAAACTTCACATTTCTCTAGTATAGGCTACTTATCGTAATGAACGATATCAGTAAAATGCCTGCACATAAGTGATCGGTATGGTTGGTGTCAATAACCTTTCATAAAGTAACTTTCCCTGGTAACTTTTCTATGAGCTGCTCTTTCTCTCAGTGTGGAAGAGGATTAAAGAGGAGAGGCTCTAATCCGTAGAAAAGGTCAATGACTTGGATCGTCTTTGTAATTAGTGTCATGTATATTTAGGACTCGTAGACCTTGAAAAGGGCAAATAAAAGAAGGTAACAAAATAAATGGTAAAGAGTTTTAATTGCCCCGTCCCTATTCAGATGCTATGATTTTAGACTAGAAGTTCAGCAGGCTAACCTTTCCTTCTAGTCAGCGTGTTTTCACCTCGGTGAACGAGAAATGGTTTGAAAACGTACCTCCACCATACGTCGGATAGTTCAAGTTGCAGCGACTGTATATCAAGCCGAGGACATGAATCCAGAAGATGTCCACGATATAGTGCCACGTTTGCCATCGAACGTGATGATATGACATGTGAGCTACCAGATTAACCAGTAAGAGGTCAAAGGTGAGGAGTGAGAGTGATGACTATACTTGACAGGGACCCCAGTGCATAAACTACCATCCATCTTGTTTTAGTTATCATCCCATTGAATCTGGGCTGACACTGACTGAGAGAAGTGTAGCAACTATCTACTGCAGTAATGAACTGAGATGAGGTTGTTGTTTTTTAAACCACATTAAACACAACGTAAAGTTTGTATATTATCAAAACATTACTATTGAATTAGTTTAAATTAATTGTGAAACATGCTAATTTCAACATGCTACCAAGTCTTCTGGAGAAAATAAATCAAACGAAGCTGAATCAAAAGGAACTGAATCAAAAGGAGCTGAATCAAAAGGAACTGAATCAAAAGGAGCTGAATCAAAAGGAACTGAATCAAAAGGAACTAAATGAAAAGGAGCTGAATCAAAAGGAGCTGAATCAAAAGGAGCTGAATCAAAAGGAACTGAATCAAAAGGAGCTGAATCATAAGTAACTGAATCAAAAGGACCTGAATCAAAAGGAACTGAATCAAGAGCTCAAAAGGTTTCCTTCCAAAACTCTCTATTCTCTCTCTCCTCCCCTCCTCTCTCTCTTCCTCCATCGCTCCTCCCTCCTCCTTCTGTACCATTGCTCTGCCGCTTCTCCGCCCTAAACTATAAAACCTTGAGAGTATGAAATGTATAACCTGGTTATGGATGGAGCGTCTCATAACCCTGTGTGACTAATTTGTTTCCTCCATCCATGGCTAACTGGAGATAATGTACTCATGTGTCACCTTGTATAATGACAGGAGACAGGCGCAGGAATACGTAATAGAGGGTTTTATTTCTCCACCCAAAATAAAGTACGTAATGAAAACGACGGGGACGAAGCCCAAACCAAACACGTGTATATATATATATATATATATATATATATATATATATATATATATATATATATATATATATATATACACACACACACAACACAGGGATGTAACCCAAACAAAAGAGTGAGGTCTAAATTTCTAAGTAATACATGGTGACTAGACCCGTAATAACAAGCGCACAATAACAAGTACCACAAAATCCGATACCACAGAGCACAGTTACTCACAAGACCAACGGACATGGGACAATAATCAACAAGGACAATGGGGACCAGAGGGCACATATACAAAAGTCGGAAGTTTACATACACCTTTGCCAAATACATTTAAACATTTAAAGTTTTTTACAATTCCTGACATTTAATCCTGGTAAAAATTCCCTGTCTTAGTTCGGTTAGGATCACCACTTTATTTTAAGAATGTTAAATGTCAGAATAATAGTAGAGAGAATTATTTATTTCAGCTTTTATTTCTTTCATCACATTCCCGGTGGGTCAGAAGTTTACATACACTCAATTAGCTTTTGGTAGCATTGCCTTTAATTTGTTTAACTTGGGTCAAACGTTTCAGGTAGCCTTCCACAAACTTCCCACAATAAGTTGGGTGAATTTTGGCCCTTTCCTCCTGACAGAGCTGGTGTAACTGAGTCAGGTTTGTAGGCCTCCTTGCTCGCACACGCTTTTTCAGTTCTGCCCACAAATGTTCTATATGATTGAGGTCAGGACTTTGTGATGGCCACTCCAATACCTTGACTTTGTTGTCCTTGAACTTCTTTGGGGTAGGGGGCAGTATTTTCACGTCCGGATGAAAAGCGTGCCCAGAGTAAACGGCCTGCTAGGATATGCATATTATTAGTAAATTTGGATAGAAACACTATGAAGTTTCTAAAAATGTTTGAATGATGTCTGTGAGTATAACAGAACCCATATGGCAGGTGAAAACCTGAGAAAAATCCAACCAGGAAGTGGGAAATCTGAGGTTTGTAGTTTTTCAAGTGATTGCCTATCCAATATACAGTGTAAATCGGGTCAGATTGCACTTCCTAAGGCTTCCACTAGATGTCAACAGTCTTTAGAACGTTTTTTCAGGCTTCTACTATGAAAGAGGAGAGAATAAGAGCTGTTTGAATCAGGGGTCTGGCTGAAAGCCATTAGTTTAGTCACGCGTGCGGCCGTGAGCACGAGCTCCATTCACTTTAATTTCTAAAGACAAAGGAAGTGTCCAATTACTGGACTAAATGCGCGAACAAAAAGGAGGTTTTTGGACATAAAGATGAATTTTATCATACAAAACAAACATATATTGTCTAACATGGAGACCTGGGAGTTCCATCAGATGAAGATCATCAAAGGTAAGTGAATAATTTTAACACTATTTCTGACTTTTGTGACACCTCTCCTTGGTTGGAAAATGGTTGTATGGTTTTATTAGGCGTCAGTTCAGTGACGCCAGTGGCGTAGAGCTCCGGAGCTGGTGAACGGAATGAGCAGCAGTACCGGGGGGGATTGTTAAGGGAATTTTTATCAATGATGACTAATTATGTATACATTTCAATCAGGAATGACTAATCAGAATACTAGTGTGTTACTGTGTATGTACTAATCCGAATACTATTATGATATATGTATGAGTTTTCTTTCTTGATCCCAGTACTGAAAATAATGTGTGTGTGAATGTGGTCAAGAGTTTAGAACAATGACGGTCTGTTCCTTGGTACAAATGAATCAGACTGGCTAGAGTGCTTATCTACACAAGAAAACCTTGACTCGTAATTTGTATTAAATTGGTAGGGAGACGGATGTGGGAAGGCTTGATACACAGCCTTTGTACTGGAACGGAGATGGCACGGGGTAGTGTTAGAACTAATGACATCATTTTTAGTTTATAACCTGTGGTAACCTGTATTGTGGCAGTACTCTCTTGAATAAAGGCTGTTACTTGACTTTTAAAACCGGGCTCTGTCCATTCCTATAAAATAAGGGTCTTACAAATTCTTATGAATTGACAGAGTGTTTAATTTTAATTGGGAATTAAAACAGAGGAATTAAATTCCTTCAACAGGGATCCATGACATCATGTCTAACTGGAGATAATGTATTCGTATCTAATTGGAGATAATGTATTCGTATCTACCTGGAGATAATGTATTCGTATCTAACCGGAGATAATGTATTCCTATCTAACTTGAGATCATGTATTCCTATCTAACTTGAGATAATGTATTCATATCTAACTGGAGATAATGTATTCCTATCTAACTGGAGATAATGTATTCGTATCTAATTGGAGATAATGTGTTCGTATCTAATTGGAGATAATGTATTCCTATCTAACTTGAGATCATGTATTCCTATCTAACTTGAGATAATGTATTCATATCTAACTGGAGATAATGTATTCCTATCTAACTGGAGATAATGTATTTGTATCTAATTGGAGATAATGTGTTCGTATCTAATTGGAGATAATGTATTCGTATCTAACTGGAGATAATGTATTCATATCTGACTGGAGATAATGTATTCGTATCTAACTGGAGATAATGTATTCGTATCTAACTGGAGATAATGTATTCGTATCTAACTGGAGATAATGTATTCGTATCTAATTGGAGATAATGTGTCCGTATCTAATTGGAGATAATGTATTCGTATCTAATTGGAGATAATGTATTCATATCTAACTGGAGATAATGTATTTGTATCTAATTTGAGATAATGTATTCGTATCTAACTGGAGATAATGTATTCGTATCTAATTGGAGATAATGTATTCGTATCTAATTGGAGATAATGTATTCGTATCTAACGTATCTAACTGGAGATAATGTATGTGTATCTAATTGTAGATAATGTGTTCATGTCTAACTGGAGATCATGTATTCATGACTAGCTGGAGATGAAATTGCACTCTATTGCCTAAAGTGCACTAGTCTCTCTCTCTTTCTGTACCATTCTTTGTCTTTATGTTTCTCTTCCTCTCTATCTTTCTCTTCTTTTTCTCTCTCTGGGCTCTGGTCAAAAGCAGTGCACTATGTAGGGAATAGGGTGCCACAGGGCTCTGGTCAAAAGCAGTGCACTATGTAGGGAATAGGGTGCCATAGGGCTCTGGTCAAAAGCAGTGCACTATGTAGGGAATAGGGTGCCATTTGGTACGCAGACAAAGCATTCAGGAAAAGATGCCATGCTCTGGTGAATCTAAATGGAGCTCTGGGAAATAAAATGAAATAAAACGTATGGAGCTGAATGAATAAAGGCCAATTGATTCAATAATTTATATGTTTTCATTTCCCACTCTGTATTAAGACTGAGCAGATCTGCTAATAGTGGTTAATTACGCTTATTTTAAATGCGTCACAATGATTTCGCCCTGTATTCATCTGGAACGTATTGTTTAGTGATGATGCTTCTAATTCCAGCTGGACAAGAGAAGAAAGACTTGTCCTGAGACAGACATGGTGGGTTGTTGTCCTTAAACACAGAGAGAGAAGACAGACTTGTCCTGAGACAGACATGGTGGGTTGTTGTCCTTAAACACAGAGAGAGAAGACAGACTTGTCCTGAGACAGACATGGTGGGTTGTTGTCCTTAAACACAGAGAGAGAAGACAGACTTGTCCTGAGACAGACATGGTGGGTTGTTGTGCTTAAACACAGAGAGAGAGAGGACAGACTTGTCCTGAGACAGACATGGTGGGTTGTTGTGCTTAAACACAGAGAGAGAGAGGACAGACTTGTCCTGAGACAGACATGGTGGGTTGTTGTCCTTAAACACAGAGAGAGAAGACAGACTTGTCCTGAGACAGACATGGTGGGTTGTTGTCCTTAAACACAGAGAGAGAAGACAGACTTGTCCTGAGACAGACATGGTGGGTTGTTGTGCTTAAACACAGAGAGAGAGAGGACAGACTTGTCCTGAGACAGACATGGTGGGTTGTTGTCCTTAAACACAGAGAGAGAAGACAGACTTGTCCTGAGACAGACATGGTGGGTTGTTGTCCTTAAACACAGAGAGAGAAGACAGACTTGTCCTGAGACAGACATGGTGGGTTGTTGTCCTTAAACACAGAGAGAGAAGACAGACTTGTCCTGAGACAGACATGGTGGGTTGTTGTCCTTAAACACAGAGAGAGAAGACAGACTTGTCTTTAGGAAGTCATGGTGGGTTGTCGATGATTGTTGTTTCACTTTTTATGTATTATTTATTGTCTAGTGTGGCGGCTGTTGGCTACGGGCCTGTACAGACAGAGAAAAAGGAAACACTCATGTATGGGCCTCCACACGGATCCTTCTGTCTCTGTCTGTGTTCATCAAGACATACAGTACCAAGGCCTGCCGATTCCTACATCAAGTATCAACTCTCTCCATCTATGACCGGAAAATTAAATGCACTTATGAAACCACAGTGCTTAAACTCACTATCCACAGTGCTTAAACTCACTATCCACAGTGCTGAATCTCACTATCCACAGTGCTTAAACTCACTATCCGCAGTGCTTAAACTCACTATCCACAGTGATTAAACTCACTATCCACAGTGCTTAAACTCACTATCCACAGTGCTTAAACTCACTATCCGCAGTGCTTAAACTCACTATCCACAGTGATTAAACTCACTATCCACAGTGCTTAAACTCACTATCCACAGTGCTTAAACTCACTATCCACAGTGTTTTAAATTAACTCACTATCCACAGTGCTTCAACTCACTATCCACAGTGCTTAAACTCACTATCCACAGTGTTTCAAATTAACTCACTATCCACAGTGTTTCAAATTAACTCACTATCCACAGTGCTGAATCTCACTATCCACAGTGCTTAAAACTCACTATCCACAGTGTTTAAACTCACTATCCACAGTGCTTAAACTCACTTTCCACAGTGATTAAACTCACTATCCACAGTGCTTAAACTCACTATCCACAGTGCTTAAACTCACTATCCACAGTGTTTTAAATTAACTCACTATCCACAGTGCTTCAACTCACTATCCACAGTGCTTAAACTCACTATCCACAGTGTTTCAAATTAACTCACTATCCACAGTGTTTCAAATTAACTCACTATCCACAGTGCTGAATCTCACTATCCACAGTGCTTAAAACTCACTATCCACAGTGTTTAAACTCACTATCCACAGTGCTTAAACTCACTATCCACAGTGTTTCAAATTAACTCACTATCCACAGTGCTGAATCTCACTATCCACAGTGCTTAAAACTCACTATCCACAGTGTTTCAAATGAACTCACTATCCACAGTGTTTAAACTCACTATCCACAGTGTTTAAACTCACTATCCACAGTGTTTCAAATTAACTCACTATCCACAGTGCTGAATCTCACTATCCACAGTGTTTAATACTTCTTGGTGCACCGATCCCTTTAGCGGGATCATTTTTGTCAACATCCGGTGAATTGCAGAGCGCCATATTCAAATTAAATTACTAAAAATATTGAATTTTCATGAAGTCACAAGTGCAATATACCAAAACACAGCTTAGCTTGTTGTTAATACACCTGGCGTGTCAGATTTCAAAAAAGCCCTACAGCGAAAGCAAACCAAGTGTTTATGTTAGGACAGCTCTCTCAGTAGACAAAACATTACAAACAGCTAGCAGCAAAGTAGATTGGTCACGAAAGTCAGAAAAGCAATAAAATGAATCGCTTACCTTTGATGATCTTTGGATGTTTGCACTCACAAGACTCCCAGTTATACAATAAATGTTTGTTTTGTTCCATAAAGATTATTTTTATATCCAAAAACCTCAATTTTCTGGCGCCCTTTGTTCAGTAATCCACAGGCTCGTGCAGGTCACGACGGGCAGACGAAAATTCCAAATAGTATCCGTAAAGTTCGTAGAAACATGTCAAATGTTTTTTATAATCAATCCTCAGGTTGTTTTTAAAATAAATAATCGATAATATTTCAACCTAACGGTAGCTTTTTCAATAGGAGAGACAGAGAAAAGGTCTGCTCCAAGCTGCTCGCTCATGCAAAAATCTAAGGACACCCAGCTATCCACTGACGCAATGTGATCATTCTTGCTAATATTTCAGAATAAATCCCTTACACTCTGTCTAAAGACTTCACACCATGTGGAAGCCATAGGGAAAGGAATCTGGTTGATATCCCTTTAAATGAAGCTTCTGGGCCTGAGAAATAGGCAGTTTCATTTGGGTATGTTTTTCATCCAAACATCAAAATACTGCCCCCTAGTCTCAAGAGGTTAAAATGAACTCACTATCCACAGTGCTTAAACTCCCTATCCACAGTGTTTAAAATTAACTCACTATACACAGTGCTTAAAACTCACTATCCACAGTGCTTCAAATTAACTCACTATCCACAGTGTTTCAAATTAACTCACTATCCACAGTGCTAAAACTCACTATCCACAGTGCTTAAAACTCACTATCCACAGTGATTAAACTCACTTTCCACAGTGCTTAAAATCACTATCCACAGTGTTTAAAATTAACCCACTTTCCACAGTGCTTAAACTCACTATCGACAGTGTTTAAAACTCACTATCCATACTGTTTCAAATTAACTCACTATCCACAGTGTTTCAAATTAACTCACTATCCACAGTGCTGAATCTCACTATCCACAGTGCTTAAAACTCACTATCCACAGTGCTTAAACTCACTATCCACAATGCTGAAACTCACAATCCACAGTGTTTAAAATTAACTCACTATCCACAGTGCTTAAAACTAAACTGGACAATTGCCATCTAACCCCTGACCTTTCTTTCATTTATTGATGCAAAGTCATCAACTACATCATCATAAGGGATCTGCCCAGCTACTGCATGGTTAATACTGATGATTGCAAGGCCACTAAGGCGTTCCTGTGACATGGTGAACCTCAGGTAGGATTTGATGAGCTTCAGCTTTGAAAAGCTCCTCTCTGCTTCAGCTACGGTCACTGGAAGAGGAAGACAAATTCTGAGAGCAGTCCACAAATTTGGATACATTTGGATTGGTTTTGATATTATTCTTAACGATTTCGCACAAACCAGAAAAAATGCAACAATATGTCTGTGAAATGGTTTTAAATATACTTAAGTATCAACAGTAAAAGTATAAATCCTTTCAAATAAGGGGGGGCCTAGTACATCTGGTGGGGTCAGGTCTGGGGGGGTCTACTATATCTGGTGGGTCAGGTCTGGGTGGGGTCAGGTCTGGGGGGTCTACTACATCTGGTGGGTCAGGTCTGGGTGGGGTCAGGTCTGGGGGGTCTACTACATCTGGTGGGGTCAGGTCTGGGGGGTTCTACTATATCTGGTGGGTCAGGTCTGGGTGGAGTCAGGTCTGGGGGGTCTACTACATCTGGTGGGGTCAGGTCTGGGTGGGGTCAGGTCTGGGGGGTCTACTACATCTGGTGGGGTCAGGTCTGGGGGGTTCTACTATATCTGGTGGGGTCAGGTCTGGGGGGTTCTACTATATCTAGTGGGGTCAGGTCTGGGGGGTCAGGTCTGGGGGGGTCAGGTCTGGGGGGGTTAGGTCTGGGGGGGTCTACTACATCTGGTGGGTATAAGGTCTGGGGGGGGTCTACTATATCTGGTGGCGTCAGGTCTGGGTTGGGGTCTACTATATCTGGTGGGGTCAGGTCTAGGGGGTCTACTATATCTGGTGGGGTCAGGTCTGGGGGGGTCTACTATATCTGGTGGGGTCAGGTCTGGGGGGGTCTACTATATCTGGTGGGGTCAGGTCTGGGGGGTCAGGTCTGGGGGGGGGTCTACTATATCTGGTGGGGTCAGGTCTGGGTGGGGGGGTCTACTACATCTGGTGGGGTCAGGTCTGGGGGGGTCTGGGGGGGTCAGGTCTGGGGGGTCTACTACATCTGGTGGGGTCTGGTCTGGGGGGGTCTACTACATCTGGTGGGGTCAGGTCTGGGGGAGGTCTACTACATCTAGTGGGGTCAGGTCTGGGGGGGTCAGGTCTGGGGGGGTCAGGTCCGGGGGGGGTCTACTACATCTGGTGGGGTCTGGTCTGGGGGGGTCTACTACATCTGGTGGGGTCAGGTCTGGGGGAGGTCTACTGTATCTGGTGGGGTCAGGTCTGGGTGGTCTACTACATCTGGTGGGTCAGGTCTGGGGGGGTCTACTATATCTGGTGGGGTCAGGTCTGGGGGGGTCTACTATATCTGGTGGGGTCAGGTCTGGGGGGAGCCTACTATGGGCCATTTCATTTAGTATCCGTTGGGGTCAGCTTGGGGCGTGATTATATTTTCCCATTGTATGTTTTACTGAAGTTGACAGACTGAAAGGGAATGTAACGTTATGACTATAACTACTGTTCCCTGAAGGAGGGAAATTTGGTTCAACACCTGCTAGGGCCACCTACCAGTATTACATGTAATTATTGATCTATTTTAAGACACACATTGATGTCATAAGTCAATGGTGCCACCTGTCAATGATTTTAGAATGCGGGATAATGATGATTAAAATGGTTCCAGATCCTTCTACACAATGTGTGCCCGACTACTTCCAGAGGTGGGCAGGAAGATCTAATCACGATCAGCATATTATTAGTAGTATTGGATAGAAAACCCTCTGAAGTTTCTAAAACTGTTTGAATTATGTCTGTGAGTATAACAGAACTCATATGAAAGGCAAAAACCTGAGAAGAAATCCAAACAGGAAGTGAGAAATCTGAGGTTGGTCGATTTTCAACGCAGACCCTATTGAATTCACAGTGGGATATGGATGAGGTTGCACTTCCTTGGGCTTCCACTAGATGTCAACCGTCCTTAGAAACTTGAATGAGGCTTCTACTGTGTTGTGGGGCTGAATAAGAGCTGAATGAGTAACGTTACTGGCTGAGAGCCATTTCCTGGTCAAGCGCATTTCACATGATATCGACCTGCGTTCCATGGCTTTTCTACACACAAAGGAATTCTCCGGTTGAAACGTTATTGAAGATTTATGATAAAAACATCTGAAAGATTGATTCTGTACTTAGTTTGAAATGTTTCTTCGACCTGTAATATAACTTTTAGAAGTTTTTGTCCAACGTTATGCTGGACCTGCACGAGCGTTTGGATATGTAACGCCTAATGCCCTAACAAAAGTAGCTACTTGGACATAAATAATGGACATTATCGAACAAATCAAGCATTTATTGTGGAACTAGGATTCCTGGGAGTGCATTCTGATGAAGATCATCAAAGGTACAGGAATATTTATAATGCTATTTCTGGTTTCTGTTGACTCCAACATGGCGGATAATTGTATTATTTTTCTGAGCGCCGTCTCAGATTATTGCATGGTTTGCTTTTTCCGTAAAGTTTTTTTTAAATCTGACACAGCGGTTGCATTAAGGAGAAGTATATCTATAATTCCATGTGTATAACTTGTATTACCATCTACATTTATGATGAGTATTTCTGTTGAAACGATGTGGCTATGCAATATCACTGGATGTTTTTGGAACTAGTGAATGTAACTCGCCAATGTATACTGAGATTTTTTTATATAAATATGAACTTTATCAAACAAAACATATATGTATTGTGTAACATGAAGTCCTATGAGTGTCATCTGATGAAGACCATCAAAGGTTAGTGATTAATTTAGATCTCTATTTGTGCTTTTTGTGACTCCTCTCTTTGGCTGGAAAACGGCTGTGTTTTTCTGTGGCTTGGTGGTGACCTAATAATAACATAATCGTTTGTGGTGCTTTCTCTGTATTTGTCTATTTGAAATCGGACACTGTGGTGAGATTAACAACAAGATTACCTTTAAAACGGTATAAAATACATGTATGTTTGGGGAATTTTAATTATGAGATTTCTGTTGTTTTGAATTTGGGGCCCTGCACTTTCACTGGCTGTTGTCATATCGATCCCGTTAACGGGATTGCAGCCATAAAAAGTGTTAAAACAACACATAACCTAAAAGGCCTTCTTGCAGAGTTCCAATGAAAAAGTAATATCTCAGACTGGCCAATAAAAAGAAAACATTAAGATGGGCAAAAGAACACAGACACTGGACAGAGGAACTCTGCCTAGAAGGCCAGCATCCCGGAGTCGCCTCTTCACTGTTGACGTTGAGACTGGTGTTTTGTGGGTACTATTTAATGAAGCTTCCAGTTGAGGACTTGTGATGCGTCTGTTTCTCAAACTAGACACTCTAATGTACTTGTCCTCTTGCTTAGTTGTGCACCAGCGCCTCCCACTCCTCTTTCTATTCTGGTTAGAGCCAGTTTGCGCTGTTCTGTGAAGGAAGTAGTACACAGCGTTGTACGAGATCTTCAGTTTCTATTTAATTTCTCACATGGAATAGCCTTCATTTCTGAGAACAAGAATAGACAAACGAGTTTCAGAAGAAAGTTCTTTGTTTCTGGCCATTTTGAGGATGTAATCGAATCAACAAATGCTGATGCTCCAGATACTCAACTAGTCGAAATAAGGCCCGTTGTCTTGCTTCTTTAATCAGCACAACAGTTTTCAGCTGTGCTAACATAATTGCAAAAGGCTTTTCTAATTATCAATTATCCTTTTAAAATGATAAACTTGGATTAGCTAACACAACGTGCCATTGGAACACAGGAGTGATGGTTGCTGATAATGGGCCTCTGTACGCCTATGTAGATATTCCATTAAAAAATCTGCCGTTTCCAGCTACAATAGTCATTTACAACATTAAAAATGTCTACACTGTATTTCTGATCAACTTGATGTTATTTTAATGGACAATTTTTAAAAATTTTGTTTAAAAAACAATTACATTTCTAAGTGAAACCAAAATGCTGAACGGTAGTGTAACTCAACAGCCCTCATCACTCCCCCCGTCCGTCTGCCCGTCCTCCATTCCTCTGTGGTGGTTCTGACATGGCTCAATCACAGTAAGGTCCCAACATACACCCGATTCCCTATGTAGTGCATTACTTTTGACCTGAGCCATAGTGCTCTGGTCTAAAGTAGTGCACTGTGTAGGGAATAGTGTACCATGGCTGGCTCCATCACAGAAAGAGAGATGACCTGGAGAACAAGAGGACAGGAACTAAAAGCAGAACAGGGAGAAGAAGTTTACTATATTATTCACAAGGTCCAATGAAAATGTTGATTTCCGCTGTAACCCAACTGAAAGACACACAGATTTAATTTGATTTGATTTGAAAGACACACATGAACATACAGAGGTTGGAGCCGTGGACAGCCCTGCTGTCGCACCCATTGAGCAGTTGTCGGGAGTTAATTGCCTCCAACAGTGGCAGGTGATGGCATCTAAGATTTGATACCAGCAAACCCACCGGTTGCCAGCTCACTTCCTGCCAGGAACTGACAAGGTCCAGGGGAAAGCAGAGGTATTTTCAGTGAATCTGGATTAGCATTGAAGAGCGCTTTATTTTATGGAGAACATAAGATATGCCTTTCACAGGTTTCTGTGCAAAATGAAATAGGTCACTTTGAATTACCTACTTAGAGAGTCATACAGTGCATTCTGTAAAACTGTAGCCAGAGGGTTATGCATCACGAAGACAGGAAAATCCCTCTACTGTAAAACTGTAGCCAAAGGATTATGCATCACGAAGACAGGAAAATCCCTCTACTGTAAAACTGTAGCCAAAGGATTATGCATCACGAAGACAGGAAAATCCCTCTACTGTAAAACTGTAGCCAAAGGATTATGCATCACGAAGACAGGAAAATCCCTCTACTGTAAAACTGTAGCCAAAGGATTATGCATCACGAAGACAGGAAAATCCGTCTACTGTAAAATATTCTCCACCTTCAACAGTGACAACCTTTCGATCCAAGTTGAATCCTCATCCATAATATTTTACCCCTTGGGGGGGTTTAAAACAGTTCCTTGAATGTAATTGAATTTAATCAGGCCAAAGAAACCTCTTTTGAATTTGAACTAATTTGCTAATAATTTTTGAATTTCAGCTCTGCTTATGGTGGATCTTAAAGAATCAAATCACATTGTATTTTTTATATTTTATTTTAATTTAACATTTATTTAACTAGGTAAGTCAGTTAAAGAACAAATTCTCATTTACAATGACGGCCTACCAAAAGGTAAATGGCCTCCTGCTGGGACGGGGGCTGGGATTTAAAAAAATTAAATAAATACAATATAAATATAGGACAAAACACACATCGCAACAAGAGAGACACAACACTACACTACATAAAGAGAGACAACACAACACTACATAAAGAGACACAACACTACATAAAGAGACACAACACTACACTACATAAAGAGACACAACACTACACTACATAAAGAGAGACAACACAACACTACATAAAGAGACACAACACTACATAAAGAGACACAACACTACACTACATAAAGAGACACAACACTACACTACATAAAGAGAGACAACACAACACTACATAAAGAGAGACAACACAACACTACATAAAGAGAGACAACACAACACTACATAAAGAGAGACAACACAACACTACATAAAGAGAGACAACACAACACTACATAAAGAGAGACAACACAACACTACATAAAGAGAGACAACACAACACTACATAAAGAGAGACCTAAGACAACAACATAGCAAGGCAGCAACACATGACAACACATCATAGTAGCAACACAACATGACAACAACATGGTAGCAACACAACATGGTACAAACAATTATTGGGCACAGTCAACAGCACAAAGGCTAAGAAGGTAGAGACAACAATACATCACACAAAGCAGCCACAACTGTCAGTCAGAGTGTCCATGATTGAGTCTTTGAATGAAGAGATGGAGATAAAACTGTCCAGGGTGAGTGTTTGTTGCAGCTCGTTCCAGTCGCTAGCTGCAGCGAACTGAAAAGAGGAGCGACCCAGGGATGTGTGTGCTTTTGGGACCTTTAACAGAATGTGACCGGCAGAACGGGTGTTGTATGTGGAGGATGAGGGCTGCAGTAGATATCGCAGACAAGGGGGAGTGAGGCCTAATTCATCACATGCTTGGTAAACAGCAGGTGTAGACCAACAGTGAAATGATTACTTACAGGTCCTTGACAACAATGCAGAGAGAAAGAAAACAGAGAAATAATAGAAAACAGTACTAAGTGGATGTGCTGGGGTACGAGGTAATAACTAGGCTTTATACAAGGGGTACGAGGTAATAACTAGGCTTTATACAAGGGGTACGAGGTAATAACTAGGCTTTATACAAGGGGTACGAGGTAATAACTAGGCTTTATACAAGGGGTACGAGGTAATAACTAGGCTTTATACAAGGGGTACGAGGTAATAACTAGGCTTTATACAAGGGGTACCAGGTAATAACTAGGCTTTATACAAGGGGTACCAGGTAATAACTAGGCTTTATACAAGGGGTACCAGGTAATAACTAGGCTTTATACAAGGGGTACGAGGTAATAACTAGGCTTTATACAAGGGGTACCAGGTAATAACTAGGCTTTATACAAGGGGTACGAGGTAATAACTAGGCTTTAAACAAGGGGTACGAGGTAATAACTAGGCTTTATACAAGGGGTACGAGGTAATAACTAGGCTTTAAACAAGGGGTACGAGGTAATAACTAGGCTTTATACAAGGGGTACGAGGTAATAACTAGGCTTTATACAAGGGGTACCAGGTAATAACTAGGCTTTATACAAGGGGTACGAGGTAATAACTAGGCTTTATACAAGGGGTACGAGGTAATAACTAGGCTTTATACAAGGGGTACGAGGTAATAACTAGGCTTTATACAAGGGGTACGAGGTAATAACTAGGCTTTATACAAGGGGTACGAGGTAATAACTAGGCTTTAAACAAGGGATACGAGGTAATAACTAGGCTTTATACAAGGGGTACGAGGTAATAACTAGGCTTTATACAAGGGGTACGAGGTAATAACTAGGCTTTATACAAGGGGTACGAGGTAATAACTAGGCTTTATACAAGGGGTACGAGGTAATAACTAGGCTTTAAACAAGGGGTACGAGGTAATAACTAGGCTTTATACAAGGGGTACGAGGTAATAACTAGGCTTTATACAAGGGGTACGAGGTAATAACTAGGCTTTAAACAAGAGGTACGAGGTAATAACTAGGCTTTATACAAGGGGTACGAGGTAATAACTAGGCTTTATACAAGGGGTACGAGGTAATAACTAGGCTTTATACAAGGGGTATGAGGTAATAACTAGGCTTTATACAAGGGGTACGAGGTAATAACTAGGCTTTATACAAGGGGTACGAGGTAATAACTAGGCTTTATACAAGGGGTACGAGGTAATAACTAGGCTTTATACAAGGGGTACGATGTAATAACTAGGCTTTATACAAGGGGTACGAGGTAATAACTAGGCTTTATACAAGGGGTACGATGTAATAACTAGGCTTTATACAAGGGGTACCAGGTAATAACTAGGCTTTATACAAGGGGTACCATGTAATAACTAGGCTGTATACAAGGGGTACGAGGTAATAACTAGGCTGTATACAAGGGGTACCAGGTAATAACTAGGCTTTATACAAGGGGTACCAGGTAACAACTAGGCTTTATACAAGGGGTACCATGTAATAACTAGGCTGTATACAAGGGGTACGAGGTAATAACTAGGCTGTATACAAGGGGTACGAGGTAATAATTAGGCTTTATACAAGGGGTACCAGGTAATAACTAGGTTTTATACACAGGGTACCCGTACTGAGTCAATGGGGTACGAGGTAATTGAGGTTGATATGTACATATAACTAGGAATAAAATGACACATAATAAACAGTAGCAGCAGTGTATGTGATGAGTCCGTAAAAAGATTTACTGCAAAAAAGGTCAATGCAGATAGTTAAATAGTTAACCAGTAGCTAGCTGGACTAACTATTTAGCCGTCTTGTGAATTGCGAGTAGAAGCTGTTCAGGGTCCTGTTGGTTCCAGACATGGTGCATCGGTACCGTTTCTCGTGCAGAGAGAACAGTCTATGACTTGGGTGGCTGGATAACTTGAAACAGAAGTGAGTGAGGGAGACGATAAACGTACATATTCTTACATTCAAGGCACTGTATCCATTTCTCATCACAGCAGTACAAGGAAATCACAAGTACAACGTAAAGATAAACTGACACATTATCTAATTACTTCATCTAAATGAATCTTTCTGCTGTTTGGTCCTTAATTTTAGGGGAAATTAAGCTGCGTATAGGAGGATATTCAGGATTTTGTCAAAGTAAAAACCTAACATCTGGTAGTGCTAATTGGAGTCCCAGTCTAAACCACTCCCATGATACACAGGTAGTCTGTCTTTTACAACTGGGGGGGGGGGGGGCAACGCAACATCCCTCCCAACCTATTCCCTACGTAGTGCAATTGTGTAAGTTGAGGTACTTTGGGTGGGGGACGCCCCAAGAGATCTCTACCAGCTGCAGAGGACGGATTCCGGACTGATGGGAGGTGTTTAGCTGGTTGTTGATAAACAGTACTTCTTGTGCACCATGGCGATGATGTCAACTTAACACGGTAGAAACAGAGGTGGTTGTTGTTGAGCATGACTACAGTACTAAGTCTATGCCCCACTTGTGAACACAATTTTTAACTTGGAGCGAGAGGTTCCACTTAATTTTCGAGTCAGGTGTTGACCAATAACATTATGTATAATTTATTTAATTCTGGTACTAACTTTTTGGGTTGAAGTATCCCTTAAGTAATTTTTTATTAAAATACCTCAATTACTCTCATATCCAATATCCTGAAAACATCTCCTCTTGGCCATTCAGTCAAGATACGCTCTGTTTTTCAAGTTCATTAACGAACTCCTCGCCATTCCGTCCCCAAAGCAAGATTCCTAGTCTGTTTTCTGCCATCTAGTCCCGCTGTGTAAAGCCTGTTTTCTGCCATCTAGTCCCGCTGTGTAAAGTCTGTTTTCTGCCATCTAGTCCCGCTGTGTAAAGCCTGTTTTCTGCCATCTAGTCCCGCTGTGTAAAGCCTGTTTTCTGCCGTCTAGTCCCGCTGTGTAAAGCCTGTTTTCTGCCGTCTAGTCCCGCTGTGTAAAGCCTGTTTTCTGCCGTCTAGTCCCGCTGTGTAAAGCCTGTTTTCTGCCGTCTAGTCCCGCTGTGTAAAGCCTGTTTTCTGCCGTCTAGTCCCGCTGTGTAAAGCCTGTTTTCTGCCGTCTAGTCCCGCTGTGTAAAGCCTGTTTTCTGCCGTCTAGTCCCGCTGTGTAAAGTCTGTTTTCTGCTGTCTAGTCCCGCTGTGTAAAGTCTGTTTTCTGCCATCTAGTCCCGCTGTGTAAAGCCTGTTTTCTGCCATCTAGTCCCGCTGTGTAAAGTCTGTTTTCTGCCATCTAGTCCCGCTGTGTAAAGCCTGTTTTCTGCTGTCTAGTCCCGCTGTGTAAAGCCTGTTTTCTGCTGTCTAGTCCCACTGTGTAAAGCCTGTTTTTTGCTGTCTAGTCCCGCTGTGTAAAGCCTGTTTTCTGCCATCTAGTCCCGCTGTGTAAAGTCTGTTTTCTGCCGTCTAGTTCCGCTGTGTAAAGCCTGTTTTTCTGCTGTCTAGTCCCGCTGTGTAAAGCCTGTTTTCTGCCGTCTAGTCCCGCTGTGTAAAGCCTGTTTTCTGCTGTCTAGTCCCGCTGTGTAAAGCCTGTTTTCTGCTGTCTAGTCCCGCTGCCTACGGTCTTTTTTCTGCTTTCTAGTCCCGCTGTGTAAAGCCTGTTTTCTGCTGTCTAGTCCCGCTGCCTACGGTCTTTTTTCTGCTGTCTAGTCATGCAGTCTAAAGCCTGTTTTCTGCTGTTTAGTCCCGTTGTCTAAAGTCAACGCTAAGTAGACAGCTGGTGTACCAAAACGTCAAAGTCTGTTCATTGAACGTGGACCAGAGGAACCCTTGGGTGCACTTTGTATTTTTGTTATTGGCAATGCTTTACCATTTGATCTTTCTGGCCCGCTCAGCCCAGTCCTGGATTCATACAGAATTGATAAGGTTTTTCCATTGTTAGCCTCAAAGTGAATGTGAATAATGGCTGCACTGCGATCAGGGGGATAGTTTTTTTTTCTTCCAATTCTGCTTGCAGTAGGCCTTATCCATCTAAAACATTGTTTTTTAACATTAGCCCTAGGGATGGAGGGATGGAGAGGAGGGATGGAGAGAAGGAGGGATGGAGGGAAGGAGGGATGGAGAGAAGGAGGGATGGAGAGAAGGAGGGATGGAGGGATGGAGGGATGGAGAGGAGGGATGGAGAGAAGGAGGGATGGAGGGAAGGAGGGATGGAGAGAAGGAGGGATGGAGAGAAGGAGGGATGGAGGGAAGGAGGGATGGAGAGAAGGAGGGATGGAGGGAAGGAGGGATGGAGAGAAGGAGGGATGGAAGGAAGGAGGGATGGATGGAGGGATGGAGGGAAGGAGGGATGGAGAGAAGGAGGGATGGAAGGAAGGAGGGATGGAGGGATGGAGGGATGGAGAGAAGGAGGGAAGGAGAGAAGGAGGGATGGAGGGAAGGAGGGATGGAGAGAAGGAGGGATGGAAGGAAGGAGGGATGGAGAGAAGGAGGGAGAGAAGGAAGGAGGGAAGGAGGGATGGAGGGAAGGAGAGATGGAGAGAAGGAGGGATGGAGGGAATGAGGGAAGGAGGGATGGAGAGAAGGAGGGATGGAGAGAAGCAGGGATGGAGGGAAGGAGGGATGGAGGGATGGAGAGAAGGAGGGATGGAGGGAATGAGGGAAGGAGGGATGGAGGGAAGGAGGGAAGGAGGGATGGAGGAATGGAGGGATGGAGGGATGGAGGGAAGGAGGGATGGAGAGAAGGAGGGATGGAGGGAAGGAGGGATGGAGAGAAGGAGGGATGGAGAGAAGGAGGGATGGAGGGAAGGAGGGATGGAGAGAAGGAGGGATGGAAGGAAGGAGGGATGGAGAGAAGGAGGGAGAGAAGGAGGGATGGAGGGATGGAGAGAAGGAGGGATGGAGAGAAGGAGGGAAGGAGGGATGGAGAGAAGGAGGGAAGGAGGGATGGAGAGAAGGAGAGAAGGAGGGATGGAGGGAAGGAGGGATGGAGAGGAGGAGGGATGGAAGGAAGGAGGGATGGAGAGAAGGAGGGATGGAGGGAAGGAGGGATGGAGAGAAGGAGGGATGAAGGAAGGAGGGATGGAGAGAAGGAGGGATGAGGGAAGGAGGGTTTGAAGGAAGGAGGGAAGGAGGGATGGAGGGAAGGAGAGATGGAGAGAAGGAGGGATGGAGGGAATGAGGGAAGGAGGGATGGAGAGAAGGAGGGATGGAGAGAAGCAGGGATGGAGGGAAGGAGGGATGGAGGGATGGAGAGAAGGAGGGATGGAGGGAATGAGGGAAGGAGGGATGGAGGGAAGGAGGGAAGGAGGGATGGAGGGATGGAGGGATGGAGGGAAGGAGGGATGGAGAGAAGGAGGGATGGAGGGATGGAGGGAAGGAGGGATGGAGAGAAGGGGGAAGGAGGGATGGAGGGATGGAGGGAAGGGGGGAAGGAGGGATGGAGGGATGGAAGGAAGGAGGGATGAGAGAAGGAGGGAAGGAGGGATGGAGGGAAGGAGGGATGGAGGGAAGGAGGGAAGGAGGGATGGAGGGAAGGAGGGATGGAGGGAAGGAGGGAAGGAGGGAAGGAGGGATGGAGGGATGGAGAGATGGAGAGAAGGAGGGATGGAGGGATGGAGGGATGGAGGGAAGGAGGGAAGGAGGGATGGAGGGAAGGCGGGAAGGAGGGAAGGAGGGATGGAGGGAAGGAGGGATGGAGAGAAGGAGGGAATGAGGGAAGGAGGGATGGAGGGAAGGAGGGAAGGAGGGATGGAGGGAAGGAGGGAAGGAGGGATGGAGGGAAGGAGGGAAGGAGGGATGGAGGGAAGGAGGGAAGGAGGGATGGAGGGAAGGAGGGAAGGAGGGAAGGAGGGATGGAGGGAAGGAGGGATGGAGGGAAGGAGGGATGGAGGGAAGGAGGGAAGGAGGGATGGAGGGAAGGAGGGAATGAGGGATGGAGGGAAGGAGGGAAGGAGGGATGGAGGGAAGGAGGGATGGAGGGAAGGAGGGAAGGAGGGATGGAGGGAAGGAGGGAAGGAGGGAAGGAGGGAAGGAGGGATGGAGGGAAGGAGGGATGGAGGGAAGGAGGGAAGGAGGGAAGGAGGGATGGAGGGAAGGAGGGAAGGAGGGAAGGAGGGATGGAGGGAAGGAGGGAAGGAGGGAAGGAGGGATGGAGGGAAGGAGGGAAGGAGGGAAGGAGGGATGGAGGGATGGAGGGAAGGAGGGATGGAGAGAAGGATGGATGGAGGGATGGAGAGAAGGAGGGATGGAGGGAAGGAGGGAAGGAGGGATGGAGAGAAGGAGGGATGGAGAGAAGGAGGGAAGGAGGGATGGAGAGAAGGAGGGATGGAGGGAAGGAGGGAAGGAGGGATGGAGGGATGGAGAGAAGGAGGGATGGAGGGATGGAGGGAAGGAGGGAAGGAGGGATGGAGGGATGGAGGGATGGAGGGATGGAGGGAAGGAGGGATGGAGAGAAGGAGGGATGGAGGGAAGGAGGGATGGAGAGAAGGAGGGATGGAGAGAAGGAGGGATGGAGGGAAGGAGGGATGGAGAGAAGGAGGGATGGAAGGAAGGAGGGATGGAGAGAAGGAGGGAGAGAAGGAGGGATGGAGGGATGGAGAGAAGGAGGGATGGAGAGAAGGAGGGAAGGAGGGATGGAGAGAAGGAGGGAAGGAGGGATGGAGAGAAGGAGAGAAGGAGGGATGGAGGGAAGGAGGGATGGAGAGGAGGAGGGATGGAAGGAAGGAGGGATGGAGAGAAGGAGGGATGGAGGGAAGGAGGGATGGAGAGAAGGAGGGATGAAGGAAGGAGGGATGGAGAGAAGGAGGGATGAGGGAAGGAGGGTTTGAAGGAAGGAGGGAAGGAGGGATGGAGGGAAGGAGAGATGGAGAGAAGGAGGGATGGAGGGAATGAGGGAAGGAGGGATGGAGAGAAGGAGGGATGGAGAGAAGCAGGGATGGAGGGAAGGAGGGATGGAGGGATGGAGAGAAGGAGGGATGGAGGGAAGGAGGGATGGAGGGAAGGAAGGAGGGAAGGAGGGAAGGAGGGATGGAGGGATGGAGAGATGGAGAGAAGGAGGGATGGAGGGATGGAGGGATGGAGGGAAGGAGGGAAGGAGGGATGGAGGGAAGGCGGGAAGGAGGGAAGGAGGGATGGAGGGATGGAGGGATGGAGAGAAGGAGGGAAGGAGGGAAGGAGGGATGGAGGGAAGGAGGGATGGAGGGAAGGAGGGAAGGAGGGATGAAGGGAAGGAGGGAAGGAGGGAAGGAGGGATGGAGGGAAGGAGGGAAGGAGGGATGGAGGGAAGGAGGGAAGGAGGGAAGGAGGGATGGAGGGAAGGAGAGATGGAGGGAAGGAGGGATGGAGGGAAGGAGGGAAGGAGGGAAGGAGGGATGGAGGGAAGGAGGGAATGAGGGAAGGAGGGATGGAGGGAAGGAGGGAAGAAGGGATGGAGGGAAGGAGGGATGGAGGGAAGGAGGGAAGGAGGGAAGGAGGGAAGGAGGGATGGAGGGAAGGAGGGAAGGAGGGAAGGAGGGATGGAGGGAAGGAGGGATGGAGGGAAGGAGGGAAGGAGGGAAGGAGGGATGGAGGGAAGGAGGGAAGGAGGGATGGAAGGAAGGAGGGAAGGAGGGAAGGAGGGAAGGAGGGATGGAGGGAAGGAGGGAAGGAGGGAAGGAGGGATGGAGGGATGGAGGGAAGGAGGGATGGAGAGAAGGAGGGATGGAGGGATGGAGAGAAGGAGGGATGGAGGGAAGGAGGGAAGGAGGGATGGAGAGAAGGAGGGATGGAGAGAAGGAGGGATGGAGGGATGGAGAGAAGGAGGGATGGAGGGAAGGAGGGAAGGAGGGATGGAGGGATGGAGAGAAGGAGGGATGGAGGGAAGGAGGGAAGGAGGGATGGAGAGAAGGAGGGATGGAGGGATGGAGAGAAGGAGGGAATGAGGGAAGGAGGGATGGAGGGATGGAGAGAAGGAGGGATGGAGGGATGGAGAGAAGGAGGGAAGGAGGGATGGAGGGAAGGAGGGATGGAGAGAAGGAGGGATGGAGGGATGGAGAGAAGGAGGGAAGGAGGGAAGGAGGGAAGGAGGGATGGAGAGAAGGAGGGATGGAGGGATGGAGAGAAGGAGGGAATGAGGGAAGGAGGGATGGAGGGAATGAGGGAATGAGGGATGGAGGGAAGGAGGGAAGGAGGGATGGAGGGAAGGAGGGAAGGAGGGAAGGAGGGAATGAGGGAATGAGGGATAGATGGAATGAGGGAATGAGGGAAGGAGGGAAGGAGGGAAGGAGGGATGGAGGGGGTCCAAAAAGAAAACAAATACAAGCTAACTTGAATTATGTTGATGGAGATACTTTTCTTAACAAACATATTATAAATAAATCAGTTCAGTATATTGGAGCATTGAATAATTTCAATAGAGATCTTAAATAATCACGAAGCAACCCCCCCCCCCCCCCCCCCCCCCCCTGCTAAATGACTAAAATGATAGCCAGGCTAAATTCTGTCTTGACTTCCAGTTTACCAAACGTTTTTTATGGAATCGAAGGTCAGTGGATTTTTCTTCTGGACATGATTTGATATCAATTAACTTGTTTTCTAGTCTCGTCCAGATCCTATCTCCATACTGTATCGGGAGTCAGGACAGAGTGAGTGAGAGAGAGTATCAGGAGTCAGGACAGAGTGAGTGAGATAGAGAGAGTATCAGGAGTCAGGACAGAGTGATTGAGAGAGAGTATCAGGAGTCAAGACAGAGTGAGTGAGAGAGAGTATCAGGAGTCAGGACTGAGTGAGTGAGAGAGAGTATCAGGAGTCAGGACAGAGTGAGTGAGAGAGAGTATCAGGAGTCAGGACAGAGTGAGTGAGAAAGAGTATCAGGAGTCAGGACAGAGTGAGTGAGTGAGAGTATCAGGAGTCAGGACAGAGTGAGTGAGAAAGAGTATCAGGAGTCAGGACTGAGTGAGTGAGAGAGAGTATCAGGAAGTGAGTGAGAGAGAGTATCAGGAAGTGAGTGAGAGAGAGTATCAGGAAGTGAGTGAGAGAGTATCATGAAGTGAGTGAGAGAGAGTATCAGGAAGTGAGTGAGAGAGAGTATCAGGTGTCAGGACAGAGTGAGTGAGAGAGAGTATCAGGAGTCAGGACAGAGTGAGTGAGTGAGAGAGAGTATCAGGAGTCAGGACAGAGTGAGTGAGAGAGAGTATCAGGAGTCAGGACAGAGTGAGTGAGAGAGAGTATCAGGAAGTGAGTGAGAGAGAGTATCAGGAAGTGAGTGAGAGAGAGTATCAGGAAGTGAGTGAGAGAGAGTATCAGGAGTCAGGACAGAGTGGTTAACAACACATTATTTCAGTTTTTTTTTCTTAAACCAGGTATTTGCTACAAAAAAATTAATGGTAAAACGTTACTATTTAATTACACAGTTATAAAAGCCTATTAATGACTTTGTTTCCTTCATTCATTAAATCAATAAACAAGTGCTTGGTAGTTGCTATCTGGATGGTAGTTGTTATCTGGATGGTAGTTGCTATCTGGATGGTAGTTGTTATCTGGATGGTAGTTGCTAGCTGGAGGGTAGTTGCTATCTGGATGGTAGTTGTTATCTGGATGGTAGTTGTTATCTGGATGGTAGTTGCTATCTGGATGGTAGTTGTTATCTGGATGGTAGTTGTTATCTGGACAGTAGTTGCTATCTGGATGGTAGTTGGTATCTGGATGGTAGTTGCTATCTGGATGGTAGTTGCTATCTGGATGGTAGTTGCTATCTGGATGGTAGTTGGTATCTGGATGGTAGTTGCTATCTGGATGGTAGTTGCTATCTGGATGGTAGTTGGTATCTGGATGGTAGTTGGTATCTGGATGGTAGTTGCTATCTGGATGGTAGTTGCTATCTGGATGGTAGTTGCTATCTGGATGGTAGTTGGTATCTGGATGGTAGTTGCTATCTGGATGGTAGTTGCTATCTGGATGGTAGTTGCTATCTGGATGGTAGTTGGTATCTGGATGGTAGTTGCTATCTGGATGGTAGTTGCTATCTGGATGGTAGTTGTTATCTGGATGGTAGTTGCTATCTGGATGGTAGTTGCTATCTGGACAGTAGTTGCTATCTGGATGGTAGTTGCTATCTGGATGGTAGTTGTTATCTGGATGGTAGTTGCTATCTGGATGGTAGTTGCTATCTGGATGGTAGTTGGTATCTGGATGGTAGTTGCTGTCTGGATGGTAGTTGCTATCTGGATGGTAGTTGTTGTCTGGATGGTAGTTGGTATCTGGATGGTAGTTGCTATCTGGATGGTAGTTGCTATCTGGATGGTAGTTGCTATCTGGATGGTAGTTGGTATCTGGATGGTAGTTGGTATCTGGATGGTAGTTGGTTTCTGGATGGTAGTTGCTATCTGGATGGTAGTTGCTATCTGGATGGTAGTTGTTATCTGGATGGTAGTTGCTGTCTGGATGGTAGTTGGTATCTGGATGGTAGTTGCTATCTGGATGGTAGTTGCTATCTGGATGGTAGTTGCTATCTGGATGGTAGTTGGTATCTGGATGGTAGTTGCTATCTGGATGGTAGTTGGTATCTGGATGGTAGTTGCTATCTGGATGGTAGTTGCTATCTGGATGGTAGTTGTTATCTGGATGGTAGTTGCTATCTGGATGGTAGTTGCTATCTGGACAGTAGTTGCTATCTGGATGGTAGTTGCTATCTGGATGGTAGTTGTTATCTGGATGGTAGTTGCTATCTGGATGGTAGTTGCTATCTGGATGGTAGTTGGTATCTGGATGGTAGTTGCTGTCTGGATGGTAGTTGCTATCTGGATGGTAGTTGCTATCTGGATGGTAGTTGTTATCTGGATGGTAGTTGCTGTCTGGATGGTAGTTGGTATCTGGATGGTAGTTGTTGTCTGGATGGTAGTTGGTATCTGGATGGTAGTTGGTATCCGGATGGTAGTTGCTATCTGGATGGTAGTTGTTATCTGGATGGTAGTTGCTATCTGGATGGTAGTTTCTATCTGGATGGTAGTTGTTGTCTGGATGGTAGTTGGTATCTGGATGGTAGTTGCTATCTGGATGGTAGTTGCTATCTGGATGGTAGTTGCTATCTGGATGGTAGTTGGTATCTGGATGGTAGTTGGTATCTGGATGGTAGTTGGTATCTGGATGGTAGTTGGTTTCTGGATGGTAGTTGCTATCTGGATGGTAGTTGCTATCTGGATGGTAGTTGTTATCTGGATGGTAGTTGCTGTCTGGATGGTAGTTGGTATCTGGATGGTAGTTGCTATCTGGATGGTAGTTGCTATCTGGATGGTAGTTGCTATCTGGATGGTAGTTGTTATCTGGATGGTAGTTGCTGTCTGGATGGTAGTTGGTATCTGGATGGTAGTTGCTATCTGGATGGTAGTTGCTATCTGGATGGTAGTTGCTATCTGGATGGTAGTTGGTATCTGGATGGTAGTTGCTATCTGGATGGTAGTTGCTATCTGGATGGTAGTTGCTATCTGGATGGTAGTTGGTATCTGGATGGTAGTTGCTATCTGGATGGTAGTTGCTATCTGGATGGTAGTTGTTATCTGGATGGTAGTTGCTATCTGGATGGTAGTTGCTATCTGGACAGTAGTTGCTATCTGGATGGTAGTTGCTATCTGGATGGTAGTTGTTATCTGGATGGTAGTTGCTATCTGGATGGTAGTTGCTATCTGGATGGTAGTTGGTATCTGGATGGTAGTTGCTGTCTGGATGGTAGTTGCTATCTGGATGGTAGTTGCTATCTGGATGGTAGTTGTTATCTGGATGGTAGTTGCTGTCTGGATGGTAGTTGGTATCTGGATGGTAGTTGTTGTCTGGATGGTAGTTGGTATCTGGATGGTAGTTGGTATCCGGATGGTAGTTGCTATCTGGATGGTAGTTGTTATCTGGATGGTAGTTGCTATCTGGATGGTAGTTTCTATCTGGATGGTAGTTGTTGTCTGGATGGTAGTTGGTATCTGGATGGTAGTTGCTATCTGGATGGTAGTTGCTATCTGGATGGTAGTTGCTATCTGGATGGTAGTTGGTATCTGGATGGTAGTTGGTATCTGGATGGTAGTTGGTTTCTGGATGGTAGTTGCTATCTGGATGGTAGTTGCTATCTGGATGGTAGTTGTTATCTGGATGGTAGTTGCTGTCTGGATGGTAGTTGGTATCTGGATGGTAGTTGCTATCTGGATGGTAGTTGCTATCTGGATGGTAGTTGCTATCTGGATGGTAGTTGCTATCTGGATGGTAGTTGCTATCTGGATGGTAGTTGGTATCTGGATGGTAGTTGCTATCTGGATGGTAGTTGCTATCTGGATGGTAGTTGTTATCTGGATGGTAGTTGCTATCTGGATGGTGGTTGCTATCTGGACAGTAGTTGCTATCTGGATGGTAGTTGCTATCTGGATGGTAGTTGGTATCTGGATGGTAGTTGCTGTCTGGATGGTAGTTGCTATCTGGATGGTAGTTGCTATCTGGATGGTAGTTGTTATCTGGATGGTAGTTGCTATCTGGATGGTAGTTGCTATCTGGATGGTAGTTGTTGTCTGGATGGTAGTTGGTATCTGGATGGTAGTTGCTATCTGGATGGTAGTTGCTATCTGGATGGTAGTTGGTATCTGGATGGTAGTTGGTATCTGGATGGTAGTTGGTTTCTGGATGGTAGTTGCTATCTGGATGGTAGTTGCTATCTGGATGGTAGTTGTTATCTGGATGGTAGTTGCTGTCTGGATGGTAGTTGCTATCTGGATGGTAGTTGTTATCTGGATGGTAGTTGCTATCTGGATGGTAGTTGCTATCTGGATGGTAGTTGCTATCTGGATGGTAGTTGCTATCTGGATGGTAGTTGCTATCTGGATGGTAGTTGCTATCTGGATGGTAGTTGTTATCTGGATGGTAGTTGTTATCTGGATGGTAGTTGCTATCTGGATGGTAGTTGCTATCTGGATGGTAGTTGCTATCTGGATGGTAGTTGTTATCTGGATGGTAGTTGCTATCTGGATGGTAGTTGCTATCTGGATGGTAGTTGGTATCTGGATGGTAGTTGTTGTCTGGATGGTAGTTGCTATCTGGATGGTAGTTGGTATCTGGATGGTAGTTGCTATCTGGATGGTAGTTGTTATCTGGATGGTAGTTGCTATCTGGATGGTAGTTGCTATCTGGATGGTAGTTGCTATCTGGATGGTAGTTGCTATCTGGATGGTAGTTGCTATCTGGATGGTAGTTGTTATCTGGATGGTAGTTGCTATCTGGATGGTAGTTGTTATCTGGATGGTAGTTGCTATCTGGATGGTAGTTGCTATCTGGATGGTAGTTGCTATCTGGATGGTAGTTGTTATCTGGATGGTAGTTGCTATCTGGATGGTAGTTGGTATCTGGATGGTAGTTGCTATCTGGATGGTAGTTGCTATCTGGATGGTAGTTGTTATCTGGATGGTAGTTGCTATCTGGATGGTAGTTGCTATCTGGACAGTAGTTGCTATCTGGATGGTAGTTGCTATCTGGATGGTAGTTGCTATCTGGATGGTATTTGCTATCTGGATGGTAGTTGTTATCTGGATGGTAGTTGCTATCTGGATGGTAGTTGGTATCTGGATGGTAGTTGCTATCTGGATGGTAGTTGTTATCTGGATGGTAGTTGCTATCTGGATGGTAGTTGCTATCTGGATGGTAGTTGCTATCTGGATGGTAGTTGCTATCTGGATGGTAGTTGCTATCTGGATGGTAGTTGTTATCTGAATGGTAGTTGCTATCTGGATGGTAGTTGCTATCTGGATGGTAGTTGTTATCTGGATGGTAGTTGCTATCTGGATGGTAGTTGCTATCTGGATGGTAGTTGCTATCTGGATGGTAGTTGGTATCTGGATGGTAGTTGCTATCTGGATGGTAGTTGGTATCTGGATGGTAGTTGCTATCTGGATGGTAGTTGTTATCTGGATGGTAGTTGGTATCTGGATGGTAGTTGCTATCTGGATGGTAGTTGTTATCTGGATGGTAGTTGCTATCTGGATGGTAGTTGCTGTCTGGCTGGTAGTTGTTATCTGGATGGTAGTTGCTATCTGGACGGTAGTTGCTATCTGGATGGTAGTTGCTATCTGAAGACTGACTGTATATTAAACTAACATTATAATGATGAAATATAGTAACCTTTAGTGGTGTCGTTATACAGCCACTCTGATGCAACTCCCTTTGAGAGGCATCAAAGAAGGTCTTGTATCGGTCCAGATAGGCTTCTTAATATACACATGGTACCATATTCCCTGCATAGTGCACTATGGGCCCTGGTCAAAAGTACTGCTTTATATGGAATGGGGTATCATTTGGGATCCAAACCTGGGCGAAGGTAGTGTAGAATATAGGGAATAAGGTCCCATTTGGGACAGACTGGTCGAAATTAGTGCAAAATATAGGGACTAGTGTGCCAGTTAGGACGTGCCATGGACAGTACTTACAGACAGACAAGGTGAACCACTGTTGCCACCAAGTGGTGTGAAAAGTAGGGACCAGATATCCATTGTCACAACAGTTGTCTTTTCTATCGGTGACACTGAAGTCAATATGCTATCTCAAGGAGAGAATGAATAGTCTGGAAGATGAAACCTTTCCTGTTGTTTTGTGAATGAGATCACTGTGTGAGAGAGAGCAAGGGAGAGAGAGGAAGGAACATGTTTTGAAAGGGAGGATGTTTAGAGAGAAAAGGAGGATACTGTTTTCGGCTGAAGTGTCATGTCGTCTGGTTGTCGGGGAAATCGCTGAAGTGTCATGTCGTCTGGTTGTCGGGGAAATCGCTGAAGTGTCATGTCGTCTGGTTGTCGGGGAAATCGCTGAAGTGTCATGTCGTCTGGTTGTCAAGGAAATCCCTGCAGTGTCATGTCGTCTGGTTGTCAAGGAAATCCCTGCAGTGTCATGTCGTCTGGTTGTCAAGGAAATCCCTGCAGTGTCATGTCGTCTGGTTGTCAGGGAAATCCCTGCAGTGTCATTTCGTCTTGTTGTCAGGGAAATCCCTGCAGTGTCATGTCGTCTTGTTGTCAGGGAAATCCCTGCAGTGTCATGTCGTCTGGTTGTCAAGGAAATCCCTGCAGTGTCATGTCGTCTGGTTGTCAGGGAAATCCCTGCAGTGTCATGTCGTCTTGTTGTCAGGGAAATCCCTGCAGTGTCATGTCGTCTTGTTGTCAGGGAAATTCCTGCAGTGTCATGTTGTCTGGTTGTCAGGGAAATCGCTGATGGCTGTGATTGCTGGTTTCAGAGGTGAAGTTAGATAAGACTACATTGTATGTTTCTCTCCCTCTCTCTCCCCCTCTCTCCATCCTGCCTCTCTCTCCCTCTCTCCATCCTGCCTCTCTCTCCCTCTCTCCATCCCGCATCTCTCTCCCTCTCTCCATCCATTAACATCTGCTAACCATGTGTATGTGACAAATAACATTTGATTTGGTTACATTTTACTACAACTACCATCACCATTACTACTCCCAAAACAATCATCATTACTACTACCTCTACTACCATCAGCATTACTACTACTACTACCATCATTACTACTACTACTACTACTACTACTACCATCAGCATTATTACTACTACTACTACTACTACTACCATCAGCATTACTACTACTACTACCATCAGCATTACTACTACTACTACCATCATCACTACTACTACTACTACCATCAGCATTACTACTACTACTACCATCATCACTACTACTACTAATACTACTACTACCATCAGCATTACTACTACTACTACTACTACTACTACTACCATCATCACTACTACTACTACTACCATCAGCATTACTACTACTACTACCATCATCACTACTACTACTACTACTACCATCATCACTACTACTACAACTACTACCATCAGCATTACTACTACCTCTACTACCATCAGCATTACTACTACTACTACCATCATTACTACTACTACTACTACTACTACTACCATCAGCATTACTACTACTACTACTACTACTACTACCATCATCACTACTACTACTACTACCATCATTACTACTACTACTACTACTACTACTACCATCAGCATTACTACTACTACTACTACTACTACTACCATCATCACTACTACTACTACTACCATCATCACTACTACTACTACTACTACCATCATTACTACTACTACTACTACTACCATCAGCATTACTACTACTACTACTACTACTACTACCATCATCACTACTACTACTACTACCATCATCACTACTACTACTACTACTACCATCATTACTACTACTACTACTACTACTACCATCATCACTACTACTACTACTACTACCTCTACTACCATCAGCATTACTACTACTACTACTACTACCATCATCACTACTACTACTACTACCATCATCACTATTACTACTACTACCATCATTACTACTACTACTACTACCATCATCACTACTACTACTACTACCATCATCACTACTAATACTACTACTACTATTACCATCACCACTACTACTACTACTACTACTACCACCATCACTACTAATACTACTACTACTACTACTACTACTACTAATACTACCATCATCACTACTGCTAATACTACTAATACTATTACTACTACTACTACTACCATCATCACTACTACTACTAATACTACCATCATCACTACTACTACTAATACTACTACTACTAATACTACCATCATCACTACTACTAATACTACTACTACTACTACTACTACCATCATCATTACTACTAATACTACTATTACTACTACTGCTACCATCATCACTACTACTACTACTACTACCATCATCATTACTACTAATACTACTACCATCATCATTACTACTAATACTACTATTACTACTACTACTACCATCATCACTAATACTAATAATACTACTACTACTACCATCATCATTACTACTAATACTACTACTACTACTACTACTACCATCATCACTACTACTACTACTACTGGCAAGCGCCAGGACCGTCTCCTAAAGTTGATTCAGCTGCGGGATCGGGGCACCACCAGTACAGAGCTTGCTCAGGAATGGCAGCAGGCAGGTGTGAGTGCATCTGCACGCACAGTGAGGTGAAGACTTTTGGAGGATGGCCTGGTGTCAACAAGGGCAGCAAAGAAGCCAATTCTCTCCAGGAAAAACATCAGGGACAGACTGATATTCTGCAAAGGGTATAGGGATTGGACTGCTGAGGACTGGGGTAAAGTCATTTTCTCTGATGAATCCCCTTTCCAATCGTTTGGGGCATCTGGAAAAAAGCTTGTCCGGGGAAGACAAGGTGAGCGCTACCATCAGTCCTGTGTCATGCCAACAGTAAAGCATCCTGAGACCATTAATTTGTGGGGTTGCTTCTCAGCCAAGGGAGTGGGCTCACTCACAATTTTGCATAAGAACACAGCCATGAATGAGGAATGGTACCAACACATCCTCTGAGAGCAACTTCTCCCAACCATCCAGGAACAGTTTGGTGACGAACAATACCTTTTCCAGCATGATGGAGCACCTTGCCATAAGGCAAAAGTGACAACTAAATGGCACAGGGAACAAAACATCAATGTTTTGGGTCCATGGCCAGGAAACCCCCCAGACCTTAATCCCATTGAGAACTTGTGGTCAATCCTCAAGAGGTAGGTGGACAAACAAAACCCCACAAATTCTGACAAACCCCAAGCATCGATTATGCAAGAATGGGCTGCCATCAGTCAGGATGTGGCCCAGAAGTTAATTGACAGTATGCCAGGGCGGATTGCAGAGGTCTTGATAAAAAAAAGGGCAACACTGCAAATATTGACTCTTTGCATCAACTTCATGTAATTGTCAATAAAAGCCTTTGACACGTATGAAATGCTTGTAATTATACTTCAGTATCCATAGTAACATCTGACAAAAATATCTAAAGACACTGAAGCAGCAAACTTTGTGGAAATTAATATTTGTGTCGTTCTCAGAACTTTTGGCCACGACTGTACTACCACCACTACCACCATCATTACTACTACTACTACTACTACTACTACTACAACCATCACTACTACTACTACTATTACTACTACAACTACTACAACTACTACTACTACAACAACTATCATCATTACTACTACTACAACTACTACTACTACTCCTACCACCACTACCATCATCACTATTACTACCACCACTATCACCATCATTACTACTACTACTACTGCTACTACTACTACTACTACTACTACTACTACAACTACAACTATCATCATTACTACTACTACTAATACTACTACTACCACCACTACCATCATCATTACTACTACAACTATTACAACTAGCATCACTACAACTACTACAACTACTACTACCACCACTACCATCATCACTATTGCTACCACCACTACCATCAACATTACTACTACCTCTTTCTCTCTCAGCTCTGTCCATCTCCAGACTGTTCTCCTCCTCTGAGACCCGGAACAGATGTGGCTGTCAGACACTGTTATTCAGTCACACTCAAAGAACTCTCTCTTTCTCACAAACACTCACACACAAGAACGTCCCTGCCTTTTGTCTGTGTCTGACACTAACTGAAATTACACACACACAAAAAAAACAAAAAAAATGTGAAAATCGTGGGAACAACCAAACATTCCTGCCTCAAAAGGCTCTGCACAGCAGGTGCCCACAGAAGGACAAACACACTGTTTGGTCTTTAAGATAAAACCGATTCATTCTTCATTCTCTTGGAATGAAATTAAATGAATACACAGAGAGACAATTTGCACCTTGTAAATGGTTTTACTGTCCTATACATAAAAAGGCTTCCCTGCTGTGGTTAGGACTGCCTTAATATAGTCTATCTCTCTCTCTCCAGCATTGTTGTCTACACATTAAAGTTTAAAACGTAACTTTGTGACTATAACTACTGTTCTCTGAAAGAGGGAATTGAGGTACAACATACTTTGGGGAGTTGAACTCTCGTGACTTCTGTTAAAGAATCTACAATCACGCCTGACAATGCCAATGAAATCCGCACCTCTCTTGAAGCCCGCCTTCCACAGGTGATGACCGTGTGACATGACCCCACCAGATGCGGCAGTCTGGGTATTTATCACGTTCCCCTGTCCGTAAGCACACGGTGCGCTGCCTAGTGACGTTCCCCTGTCCCAGCCGTAAACACACGGTACGCTGCCTAGTGACGTTCCCCTGTCCCAGCCGTAAGCCCCCGGTACGCTGCCTAGTGATGTTCCCCTGTCCCAGCCGTAAGCCCCCAGTGCGCTGCCTAGTGATGTTCCCCTGTCCCAGCCGTAAGCACACGGTACGCTGCCTAGTGACGTTCCCCTGTCCCAGCCGTAAGCCCCCGGTACGCTGCCTAGTGATGTTCCCCTGTCCCAGCCGTAAGCCCCCAGTGCGCTGCCTAGTGATGTTCCCCTGTCCCAGCCGTAAGCACACGGTACGCTGCCTAGTGACGTTCCCCTGTCCCAGCCGTAAGCCCCCGGTACGCTGCCTAGTGACGTTCCCCTGTCCCATAACTGTCCTATACCGGGCGCAGTGACATCCAAGTGATAAAACCTCACAACAGTGTGTGGTGATGCCCAATTAGTCCACCTTTTAAACAACTCCCAAGGCGCTGCCAGGCCCTCTCGTGGAGGATGCCTTTGCAGACTGAATGGTAGCAATAACATTCAGAGGTAAACCTCTAGCTATCAGGTCCCTGCACAATGAGAGTTTCCTGCACAACAATCATTCCAAAGGTGAATGATCTCTGTGAATCAAGGCTGCCTGGGCCAATAGGGAGCCACAAGAAGTAAGAAGTAAGCCCTCCCGGCGCACCCTCTCCAACATGGGCTGAATCAGTACCACTGGCGGAAATGTGGAAAGGAGGGTCCGATAGCACTGGTGAGCCAGAGCGTCCGTTCCCAACGGGGCACTCGGGTTCCTCAGAGAAAAATAAACAACACTAAATGTTTTCTCGTAACCCGTAAAGATTTATGTTCGGCCCTGCCGAACCTCTCCAAAATCTGGGCAACCACCTAGGGGTGTAGTCTCCACTACTGAGAAAGAAGGCAGATCCGCACACGAGTTGAGGCAACCGATAACATGCATCACCCGAAGAGAGAGCAAATGAGAACTGCTCCACAGCAACAGAGAGCGAGCCAATTTGATGAGGGGGAGGGGACCGTGCATGTTGATGTATGCCACTGTCGTCATGTTGTCGGATCTGACCAGCACATGCCGAGCCGCCTCCTCCTCCACCTTTGAAAATACGTGACGCAAGAGGGACAAGGCAAATGGGAGTACCAAAAACTCGTAAGCTATCGCTTCATAATAGAAGCTCAGGAACTTTCTGTGACTGGGACAACATGGGCACATGAAAGTACACATCCTTTAGGTCGATGGTGATGAACCCATTTCCGGGACGCACAGACCATAACAGCCGCCTGTTTGTGAGCAATTTGAACTTGTGAACTCTGAGATACTTGTTCAGGGTACGGTTGTCTAGAATAAGGCGGTGCCTCTTTTCAGGAACCAGGAAATACCAACTGTACCAGCCGTCCTGGGCTTCCAACAGAGGAAACGCACGTATTGTCTGTTTCTGGAACAGGGAGGATATTCCCTTAATACTGGCACTGAGATCAGGGGATTGGTCGAAGCTCTGGCACCACTGTAGCTCCCATGCTCTTCCCGAGAACGTCAGAACGGTGCACCGGGATATGCGCAGATTAAAGTCGGCTGTAACACGAATGTCATCCAGGAGCTCTGTGTGGGGCTCTCCTGTGGCCAAAGCCGCGTCCAGCACCACCAGAAACTCAGTCTGGTAGACCTGCAGCATAGTGACAGACAACAGGGATCGAGCAGCCATTCCCTCTGCACGAAACACCTTATCCAGGTGAGCATCCTAAAAGCGGCAGTGTTTGTTAGGGAGCGTATAGGATTCTCATTAGCTATGCCCTTGTTAACCAATGGGTCTAGGTAGCCAGCTAGACTTGCTGGACTAACCCCCTCCAGATCCATGAAGCAGGCACAGCCATGCAGAATCAGCCTAGCTGAAAGCGGGTAAGACCAGGTTGTCGTAAATTCTTCAAGAAAATCTACAGGAATCTTGATAACTTCTGCAGCGGGGGTGAACACGGCCGCTTCACCTCCAAACGCATAGCCGTTCTATGAATGATGCGCTGCATTCCAGGGTTTCCTTTCCCCTGCTACTCCCGTAGCGTAAGGAGGTGGCTGTCCCGGAACTAAGTCCTCTTCGTCACCTGAGAAACCCCTGGAGCCATCCAGAGACAACAAGTTGTCATCCAAACATGGGCCCTGTATGTGACCGTGGGATGCTGGGGTACTAGTTCCACCTATTCTACCATAGCACCAAGTCCCTCTGCTTCCTGCACCTCAGCCCCAGCCGAGACACCGGCATCAGTAACTCTAAGCTTCCTGCACCTCAGTCCCAGCCGAGGCACCGGCATCAGTAACTCTAAGCTTCCTGCACCTCAGTCCCAGACGAGGCACCGGCATCAGTAACTCTAAGCTTCCTGCACCTCAGTCCCAGCCGAGGCACCGGCATCAGTAACTCTAAGCTTCCTGCACCTCAGTCCCAGCCGAGGCACCGGCATCAGTTACTCCAAGCTTCCTGCACCTCAGTCCCAGCCGAGGCACCGGCATCAGTAACTCTAAGCTTCCTGCACCTCAGTCCCAGCCGAGACACCGGCATCAGTAACTCTAAGCTTCCTGCACCTCAGTCCCAGCCGAGGCACCGGCATCAGTAACTTTAAGCTTCCTGCACCTCAGTCCCAGCCGAGACACCGGCATCAGTAACTCTAAGCTTCCTGCACCTCAGTCCCAGCCGAGACACCGGCATCAGTAACTCTAAGCTTCCTGCACCTCAGTCCCAGCCGAGGCACCGGCATCAGTAACTCCAAGCTTCCTGCACCTCAGTCCCAACCGGCATCCGGAAAAGGAAAGTCGCCATCAGTAACTCCAAGCTACCTGGCATTGCTCAAACGGACTGGTTTGAGTGAGGGCCACCTGTCTTTCAGATAAATACTATAACTATATGACTGGGGGCATCATCGTGACCCTGAGCCTGGCTTAGCCATCGTCGTCTCGGTTTCTTTCTCAGCCATCTTTCTCATTGGTCCAGCAAAATTAAAGAATAACATTGTTTGTGACTAGGAAACTTATGAGGACCATACAAACTTTAGCACACAACGACCAGGGGTTGAGCACGCTCTACCACTATGGGAAAGTTTAGTTGCTGCAATGTAATGTTTAATCGCTGCTAATCATTTTCCAATTGTTTGTTTTAGTAGCTTGAATCGCTCCATTTGACACAGAGGTGAAGAGCGGGAATAATTAAATGAATGAATCCAAGCCTCACACTTATCACATGTGGAAGGCGGGGCTTCCAGCGAGGTGTGGATTTCATCGGTGATAGTCAGCCTTGATTGTAGATACTTCAACCAATCACAAGAGGGCGACACCCCCAAAGTTGACCGACTGAAAGGGAACAGCTTGTTAAACAGTTAAAGGTGTTTTCAGCACTACAGTGTAACTGGTTTCAGCACTACAGTGTAACTGGTTTCAGCACTACAGTGTAACTGGTTTCAGCACTACAGTGTAACTGGTTTCAGCACTACAGTATAACTGGTTTCAGCACTACAGTGTAACTGGTTTCAGCACTACAGTGTAACTGGTTTCAGCACTACAGTGTAACTGGTTTCAGCACTACAGTATAACTGGTTTCAGCACTACAGTATAACTGGTTTCAGCACTACAGTGTAACTGGTTTCAGCACTACAGTGTAACTGGTTTCAGCACTACAGTGTAACTGGTTTCAGCACTACAGTGTAACTGGTTTCAGCACTACAGTATAACTGGTTTCAGCACTACAGTGTAACTGGTTTCAGGCCTACAGTATAACTGGTTTCAGCACTACAGTGTAACTGGTTTCAGCACTACAGTGTAACTGGTTTCAGCACTACAGTGTAACTGGTTTCAGCACTACAGTATAACTGGTTTCAGCACTACAGTGTAACTGGTTTCAGCACTACAGTGTAACTGGTTTCAGCACTACAGTGTAACTGGTTTCAGCACTACAGCGTAACTGGTTTCTCAAAGAATGAACCATAGTGTCACGGCAGATCTCCTCTTCGTCTGAAGAGGAGTAGTTGGAAGGATCGGAGGACCAAAATGCAGCGTGGTACGTGTTCACCGTGAATTTAAATAAACAGAGAACACTTGAACAAACTATACAAAACAATAAACGGAACAACGACAGTGAAGCTATATATACGAAATGTGCTGACAAGCAACATAACATAGACATCCAACATAAGAATGCCCACTCAGAATCACACCCTGACCAAACAAAACATAGAAACAGACAAACTAGACATCCAACATAAGAATGCCCACTCAGAATCACACCCTGACCAAACAAAACATAGACACAGACAAACTAGACATCCAACATAAGAATGCCCACTCAGAATCACACCCTGACCAAACAAAACATAGAAACAGACAAGCTAGACATCCAACATAAGAATGCCCACTCAGAATCACACCCTGACCAAACAAAACATAGAAACAGACAAACTAGACATCCAACATAAGAATGCCCACTCAGAATCACACCCTGACCAAACAAAACATAGAAACATACAAAGTAAACTATGGTCAGGGCGTGACACATAATCAAAAGCTTTGATTTGTGTGATTAGAAAGGGTCTTCAGTTTATCTGTCTCTCTCTCTCTCTTTCATTCAATTGTCCAGTGATTATTTTTTATTTTTTTTACATTTAGAACGTTTTCGTAGAAAATAGATAGTGACAATTGCCTACTAGTGTGTTTCTAATTTAACAATCTTGTGTCGATTAAAAACAGCTGGATGTACGTAATGACGACACACCTATAAAAAAACTGTGTGGAATAAAAATGTTGAAGTCCCTTTATGGCAATTTGCACATTAATAAATTGGATACAGACTGTGTGCCCTACAGTGCCTTCAGAAAGCATCCATACCTTTTGACTTATTCTAGGTTTGGATTAAATTTATTTTTTTCTCACCCATCTACACCCCATAATGACATGTTTTTAGAAATGTTTGTAAATGTATTGAAAAAAAAATGTATTTAATGAAATACATTTGTCTTGCCACATTCCTTGCAGTGTTACTTCAGTGCCTTGTTGCAAACAGGATGCTTGTTTTGGAAAAGTTTGATTCTGTACAGGTTTATTTCTTTTCACTCTGTCATTTAGGTTAGTATTGTGGAGTATTGTGGAGTAACTATAATGTTGTTGATCCATCCTCAGTGATCTCCTATTACAGCCATTAAACTCTGTAACTGTTTTAAAGTCCCCATTGGCCTCATGGTGAAATCCCTGAGTGGTTTCCTTCCTCTCTGGCAACTGAGTTGTATCTTTGCATTGACTCGGTGTATTGATACACCATCCAAAGTGTAATTAATAACTTCACCATGCTCAAAGACATATTCAGTGCCTGCTTCTTTTTTTTTACCCACCTACCAATAGGTGCCCTTCTTTGCGAGGCACTGTAAATCCGTTTCATGTCTCAGGCACCCCGCGAAAAGCCAACGTGGACAGAATGCAATGATTGACTAATATTTGCCATATTTCAACAATTCTCATGTGTCAACGTATCGCCACGGTCCGTAGCTATCAACTAATTGGATGGTGAAACTTGCCGGCCAACCAGGTAAAGATTTAGGCCGGCCAATCAGATTTAGGCAATTTAGGGAAAGGTTCACAGAACAGGCAAACTTTTACTTCCATTGCCAAAACGTTCAAAAAAAACTTAAGTTTTACTGATCAGGAAACATACGGCTTTGTTCCCAGAACCAATGGGAAACCAAAAATGGACGTTCCCACAACTTCCAAGGAACCAAATGAGCTAGCTAGGAAATATATGTGTGTAACCATCTCAGAGATGTCTGGCGCTGTCCATCAGTCTGTAGATCCTGGTGATCCAATAAGCCGGTAGTTAACGCCAGCCTGCAGATCCTGATGATCCAATTGGCTGGTAGTTAACGCTATGATGGGTGTGTTTGTGTGTTGCTGTTGTTCCGTGAGAGCTTCCTAACTTCATTACCCTAAATTGAAGCGTCTGTCTCGAGGAACTTCATGAATACTAATTCACACGCGCACACACACACACACACACACACACACACACACACACACACACACACACACACACACACACACACACACACACACACACACACAAAGCTTGCCTCGCCGCAGTATTCCGCCACTAATACCCATTCTGGAACAGCCTCAGCTTTTGATAGGATTAGCTGTGCTGTGTGTTTAGAAGGATAAAAACCCAAACACACAAAATAAAAATTACAAAATGCTGCATTCAATGGGAGGGACCGACCCTGATCAAAGTTAAAGATGCTGAAATATCAACAGAGGCCTGGGGGGTTGGGGGGGGTGGGGGGGGTATTAAAGTAGATGACATCTGTTGGCCGACACTTTTCTTTCTTCCCTCTCAGTCTTAGCCAGCTGGAAACCAGCAGTTTCAGACTGCTAGACGTGTCATGGTGGGGGTCCCACTGCTATCTGTGATGTTCAGACTGCTAGACATGTCATGGTGGGGGTCCCACTGCTATCTGTGATGTTCAGACTGATAGACATGACATGGTGGGGGTCCCACTTCTATCTGTGATGTTCAGACTGCTAGACATGTCATGGTGGGGGTCCCACTTCTATCTGTGATGTTCAGACTGCTAGACATGTCATGGTGGGGGTCCCACTGCTATCTGTAATGTTCAGACTGCTAGACATGTCATGGTAGATGGTGATGTTGGACCTCTTCCAATACTTTTGAGTCACGTCTGAGGGACATTCTTAACTTTTCCTGATTGCTGATTGGTGTGATTGTGATGTTCCTGATTCCAGGATTACAGTTGCCCAAGTAAGGCCCGCTATCAGTAAAGTCAATGGCCCACTATCAGAAAAGTCAATGGCCCGCTATCAGTAAAGTCAATGGCCCACTATCAGAAAAGTCAATGGCCCGCTATCAGTAAAGTCAATGGTCCACTATCAGAGAAGTCAATGGCCCGCTATCAGTAAAGTCAATGGCCCGCTATCAGAAAAGTCAATGGCCCGCTATCAGTAAAGTCAATGGTCCACTATCAGTAAAGTCAATGGCCCGCTTTCAGAAAAGTCAATGGCCCACTATCAGTAAAGTCAATGGTCCACTATCAGTAAAGTCAATGGCCCGCTTTCAGTAAAGTCAATGGCCCGCTATCAGAAAAGTCAATGGCCCGCTATCAGTAAAGTCAATGGTCCACTATCAGTAAAGTCAATGGCCCGCTATCAGAAAAGTCAATGGTCCACTATCAGTAAAGTCAATAGTCCACTATCAGTAAAGTCAATGGCCCGCTATCAGAAAAGTCAATGGCCCACTATCAGTAAAGTCAATGGTCCACTATCAGTAAAGTCAATGGCCCGCTATCAGAAAAGTCAATGGCCCACTATCAGAAAAGTCAATGGTCCACTATCAGTAAAGTCAATGGCCCGCTATCAGTAAAGTCAATGGCCCGCTTTCAGAAAAGTCAATGGCCCGCTTTCAGAAAAGTCAATGGCCCGCTATCAGTAAAGTCAATGGCCCACTATCGGTAAAGTCAATGTCCCACTATCAGAAAAGTCAATGGTCCACTATCAGGAAAGTCAATGGCCCGCTATCAGTAAAGTCAATGGCCCGCTATCAGAAAAGTAAATGGCCCACTATCAGTAAAGTCAATGGCCTACTATCAGTAAAGTCAATGGCCCGCTTTCAGAAAAGTCAACGGCCCACTATCAGTAAAGTCAATGGTCCACTATCAGGAAAGTCAATGGCCCGCTATCAGTAAAGTAAATGGCCCGCTATCAGTAAAGTCAATGGTCCACTATCAGTAAAGTCAATGGTCCACTATCAGTAAAGTCAATGGCCCGCTATCAGTAAAGTCAATGGCCCACTATCAGAAAATCAATGGTCCACTATCAGTAAAGTCAATGGCCCGCTATCAGAAAAGTCAATGGTCCACTATCAGTAAAGTCAATGGCCCACTCGTCATTTTGCTCACCGGCCGTAGAGTGGCAAGACAGAGGCGTGTCTCGTTGGTTAGCCAATCACTGAGCTGTTTTTGTGTCAGTGCCGTCGGATGCCATTACGAGTCACGAATTTGATAATCAATCCTTTGTCAGAACTCTCTACTGATGTGGGGAGGATGTTTATTTAGTTTATATAACCTTTATTAAACTAGGCAAGTCAGTTAAGAACGAATTCTTACTTACAATGACGGGCTACCCCGGCCCCAAAACCTAACCCGGACGACGCTGGGCCAATTCTGCACCGCCCTATGGGACTCCCAATCAAGGCCGGTTGTGATTCAGCCCAGATTCAAACCAGGGACTGTTTTGACGCCTCTAGTACTGAGATGCAGTGCCTTAGACCGTTGCGTCACTTGGGAGCCCAAATGTATTGAGGATATCCTAAAGCAGGGTTCCCCAATTTGTGACCCACAGCACCCCAAGTTTTCAACAAAACACTGCATTTTTTTTAAATGTTAATGTTTGGCCATAAAAGACTGTAAAAACACCAGGAAATCATCTCAGAGTGATTTTAATTTAAGAAATATGTTCCCAAGTATTCCCACGCATCGTAGAGAGACATGTAATCTTATACAAATATATAAGCAAGGTTTGAAATGATCATGTTTTAGTCAAACATTATCTGTTCGGGCTTCTTGAGGTCAATTTTCATTCTACAAAATATTTGTAACTTTGTTTCCGTCCCCGTCACGCTCAACGACAACTAAACGGCTGCTGCTGAATCTAGTTGACCGTTTCTACCAGGACAGGTGATAATGGACGGCGATGATTTGATTGGGTTTAATTTTATCAAAGTGAATAATAGGATGGAATCTGACGGGATGAAAATTAGATATTGGACGAGTGTCAATAGTTTGCTGATTTTCAGTGCCTGATGTAAGTTACAGCAACGATTGACACTCAGACCATTTCCTTCCATTATCATCTTTCCTGGTAGACAATCCCAGCCCGACCTACACAAGAGACATAAAGAACTGTATATACAGTGCCTTGCGAAAGTATTCGGCCCCCTTGAACTTTGCGACCTTTTGCCACATTTCAGGCTTCAAACATAAAGATATAAAACTGTATTTTTTTGTGAGGAATCAACAACAAGTGGGACACAATCATGAAGTGGAACGACATTTATTGGATATTTCAAACTTTTTTAACAAATCAAAAACTGAAAAATTGGGCGTGCAAAATTATTCAGCCCCCTTAAGTTAATACTTTGTAGCGCCACCTTTTGCTGCGATTACAGCTGTAAGTCGCTTGGGGTATGTCTCTATCAGTTTTGCACATCGAGAGACTGAAATTTTTTCCCATTCCTCCTTGCAAAACAGCTCGATCTCAGTGAGGTTGAATGGAGAGCATTTGTGAACAGCAGTTTTCAGTTCTTTCCACAGATTCTCGATTGGATTCAGGTCTGGACTTTGACTTGACCATTCTAACACCTGGATATGTTTATTTTTGAACCATTCCATTGTAGATTTTGCTTTATGTTTTGGATCATTGTCTTGTTGGAAGACAAATCTCCGTCCCAGTCTCAGGTCTTTTGCAGACTCCATCAGGTTTTCTTCCAGAATGGTCCTGTATTTGGCTCCATCCATCTTCACATCAATTTTAACCATCTTCCCTGTCCCTGCTGAAGAAAAGCAGGCCCAAACCATGATGCTGCCACCACCATGTTTGACAGTGGGGATGGTGTGTTCAGGGTGATGAGCTGTGTTGCTTTTACTCCAAACATAACGTTTTGCAATGTTGCCAAAAAATTTCAATTTTGGTTTCATCTGACCAGAGCACCTTCTTCCACATGTTTGGTGTGTCTCCCAGGTGGCTTGTGGCAAACTTTAAACAACACTTTTTATGGATATCTTTAAGAAATGGCTTTCTTCTTGCCACTCTTCCATAGGCCAGATTTGTGCAATATACAACTGATTGTTGTCCTATGGACAGAGTCTCCCACCTCAGCTGTAGATCTCTGCAGTTCATCCAGAGTGATCATGGGCCTCTTGGCTGCATCTCTGATCAGTCTTCTCCTTGTATGAGCTGAAAGTTTAGAGGGACAGCCAGGTCTTGGTAGATTTGCAGTGGTCTGATACTCCTTCCATTTCAATATTATCGATTGCACAGTGCTCCTTGGGATGTTTTAAGCTTGGGAAATCTTTTTGTATCCAAATCCGGCTTTAAACTTCTTCACAACAGTATCTCGGACCTGCCTGGTGTGTTCCTTGTTCTTCATGATGCTCTCTGCGCTTTTAACGGACCTCTGAGACTATCACAGTGCAGGTGCATTTATACGGAGACTTGATTACACACAGGTGGATTGTATTTATCATCATTAGTCATTTAGGTCAACATTGGATCATTCAGAGATCCTCACTGAACTTCTGGAGAGAGTTTGCTGCACTGAAAGTAAAGGGGCTGAATAATTTTGCACGCCCAATTTTTCAGTTTTTGATTTGTTAAAAAAGTTTGAAATATCCAATAAATGTCGTTCCACTTCATGATTGTGTCCCACTTGTTGTTGATTCTTCACAAAAAAATACAGTTTTATATCTTTATGTTTGAAGCCTGAAATGTGGCAAAAGGTCGCAAAGTTCAAGGGGGCCGAATACTTTCGCAAGGCACTGTAGACAGCACCTTCTAGAAACAATCCTGTCAAGGTAGATGGACTTCCACTATCACCTGTCCTGGTAGAAACAATCCTGTCAGGGTAGTTGGACAGACGAGGGGGTGTTGTCTTTGGCAGGACGGGCAGGCCACCACTTTGCTCTAATGAAAAGAAGAAGAAGAAGACGGCCCATTATCTCTGGGTCCTGACGGATGTGGAGGACAGAGCCCCCTCCACCTCTCTTTGTGTGTGAGTGTGAGTGTGAGTGTGTGTGCGTGTGCGTGTGCGTGTGCGTGTGTGCGCGTGTGTGTGTGTGTGTGTGTGTGTGTGCGTGTGCGTGCGTGTGCGTGTGTGTGTGTGTGCGTGTGGGCGTGTGTGTGTGCGTGCGTGTGTGTGTGTGTGAGAGAGAGAGTGTACGTCCTTGCATGGCTCCCTCCGCCTCTCTCTCTCTCTGTGTGTGTGTGTGCGTGTGTTTGCGTGTGCGTGCGTGTGTGTGTGCGCGCGTGCGGGCGTGCGTGTGTGTGTGTGCGTGTGTGTGCGTGTGCGTGTGGGCGTGCGTGTGTGTGTGTGTGCACGTGTGCACGTGTGCGTGTGTGCGTGTGTACGTCCTTGCATGGCTCCCTCTGCAGGACCACGAGTGTCCCCCAACGCCACTGCCGGTCCGCTGTGCGCTGTTGCTAGTCCCTGCCAAGAAGATGCCTGGCAGGAGCCGTGATTGTTGCGGCTGACCCCTGACCCCGGGGAAAAGCACACTTTGGGCAAGATCTCCGGTCGCCTTGCCAACGAGAAACGATGCACACGTGGTTTGCAGATGGATTCGGGAGCAAGCGAAGAGCCAAGCGGATAAGCCAAGCGGATAAGCCAAGCGGATAAGCAAACATGATCCTATCTGAGTTCAGTTCTTATCTCACTTCATTTGCACATTGTATACAGACTTATTTTTCTACTGTATTATTGACTGTATGTTTGTTTTACTCCATGTGCAACTCTGTGTTGTTGTATGTGTCGAACTGCTTTGTTTTATCTTGGCCAGAGGTCGCAATTGTAAATGAGAACTTGTTCTCAACTAGCCTACCTGGTTAAATAAAGGGGAAATAATGTTGTTGTTTTTTAAAGCCACTGCATTCCAAATTGGACCCTATTCTCTTTTTAGTGCACTACTTTGACCTTGCCCTTTTGGTAGCAGTGCACTACTTTGACCTTGCCCTTTTGGTAGTAGTGCACTACTTTGACCTTGCCCTTTTGGTAAAATGGAATAGGGTCACTAGCAGCTTTGAGGGGGAGGGGGGTTTGTGCCCCTGTGACAACAGTTTGGACTCCCTTGTGGCCCCCCTAAATGTGGAGTATGAAATCATTTTTACATCACTAATTTTTGCTATCGTTCTTAATTTTTTTACATCCGTTATTAGACAGTGGCAACGATGATGATTATGAACGTGGTCTTTTGCTCTGCTGATGCCTGCAATGCAGTGAAGAAAACGATATGACAACAATAACGTCTAATGTAACTGGCCCCTCTAACAATACAACTGGCCCCACCCAGCTTGGCCCCTGTTGGGGAATAATCAGAATTAGTTGGTAACATATGTAAGATGTTTTATATTCAACAAATGTGTGTAAATTACTTCTCATCAAGAATGTTATTTTTGTATAATACTGTGGCAGGGTTTGCAGTATCTGTTCTATGTCAAGACTAAGTTGCAGGGGCTGCAGAGAGGGGAGAGGTCAAAGTATCATCATGTGTAAACATATCTCTTGACTCCACAATGTCTGTGTGCCAGTCAGGGTGTCTCTGTGATCTTGTCAAGATAGGATTGGTTGTATTTAGAGTTGGTTGTATCTAAATGACAATTTGATATATGCCTGTTGATATGGAGGGTTGGTTTATGGTTCTGGGGTTTGAGTAAGGAGACAAAGCTGAACGATTTATTATGTCTATGCTGTCTGACTATGTGTGATCTTTGCTATAAAGGATCCCATTTTGCCATTATGGGGGGACTCTCAACTTTTCATTAGAGATACTGAACTGTTGAAAGTCAAAATGCTATTGCAATGTGGAGGGGGCTCTCAGAGAATTCATTGAGAGACACTGAATTACCTGAGAGTCACAGGATTGTGATAGAGCTCATACAATTAAAGATGGACTTTGATAACTAACTCTGACTTGTGTGTGGTTTGCTCCCATGATTTGGTAAATAGATTAAATTTCCACGACACCCCTCTAACAATACAACTGGCCCCAGCTTGGCCCCTCTAACAGTACAACTGGCCCCAGCTTGGCCCCTCTAACAGTACAACTGGCCCCAGCTTGGCCCCTCTAACAATACAACTGGCCCTAGCTTGGCCCCTCTAACAATACAACTGGCCCCATCTTGGCCCCTCTAACAGTACAACTGGCCCCAGCTTGGCCCCTCTAACAATACAACTGGCCCTAGCTTGGCCCCTCTAACAATACAACTGGCCCCAGCTTGGCCCCTCTAACAGTACAACTGGCCCCAGCTTGGCCCCTCTAACAGTACAACTGGCCCCAGCTTGGCCCCTCTAACAGTACAACTGGCCCCAGCTTGGCCCCTCTAACAGTACAACTGGCCCCAGCTTGGCCCCTCTAACAGTACAACTGGCCCCAGCTTGGCCCCTCTAACAGTACAACTGGCCCCAGCTTGGCCCCTCTAACAGTACAACTGGCCCCAGCTTGGCCCCTCTAACAGTACAACTGGCCCCAGCTTGGCCCCTCTAACAGTACAACTGGCCCCAGCTTGGCCCCTCTAACAGTACAACTGGCCCCATCTTGGCCCCTCTAACAGTACAACTGGTCCCAGTTTGGCCCCTCTAACAGTACAACTGGTCCCAGTTTGGCCCCTCTAACAGTACAACTGGTCCCAGTTTGGCCCCTCTAACAGTACAACTGGCCCCAGCTTGTCCCCTCTAACAGTACAACTGGCCCCAGCTGAATAGGGCGCAATTTGGAACACAACCCAAGTCTGGTTTCTCCCAGGAACGACTGCCTTGTAAACTAAAACTGGGATTGATTGATAAGAAACAGAAATGTATTGTATTTATCTGTACCAAAGACTGAAGTGGATCATGTTGACAATGTAGAACATAGCCTAGACTGGATCATGAACTCTTCTGCTTTAAACATCCCATTCTTGGCTATCCTCAAGATTATACATCCTCAAGATTATATATCCTCAAGATTATATATCCTCAAGATTATATATCCTCAAGATTATACATCCTCAAGATTATATATCCTCAAGATTATATATCCTCAAGATTATATATCCTCAAGATTATATATCCTCAAGATTATACATCCTCAAGATTATATATCCTCAAGATTATATATCCTCAAGATTATATATCCTTAAATATTATATATCCTCAATATACATCCTCAAGATTATATATCCTCAAGATTATATATCCTCAAGATTATATATCCTTAAATATGATATATCCTTAAATATTATATATCCTCAATATTATATATCCTCAAGATTATATATCCTCAAGATTATATATCCTCAAGATTATATATCCTCAATATTATATATCCTCAAGATTATATATCCTCAAGATTATATATCCTCAAGATTATATATCCTCAAGATTATATATCCTTAAATATGATATATCCTCAATATTATATATCCTCAAGATTATATATCCTCAAGATTATATATCCTCAAGATTATATATCCTCAATATTATATATCCTCAAGATTATATATCCTCAAGATTATATATCCTCAAGATTATATATCCTCAATAGTATATATCCTCAAGATTATATATCCTCAAGATTATATATCCTCAAGATTATATATCCTCAATATTATACATCCTCAAGATTATAGTGAAGAAGCTGTCCAAGTCCTCTCATTCCTGTCTTTTATATTTTAGCTGTTGATTTAAGAAGTGATGAGATTGGATATTTATTTAGAAGTGATGAGATTTTAGAAGTGATGAGATTGGATAGTTATTTAGAAGTGATGAGATTTTAGAAGTGATGAGATTGGATATTTATTTAAAAGTGATGAGATTTTAGAAGTGATGAGATTATAGAAGTGATGAGATTAGATAGTTATTTAGAAGTGATGAGATTGGATAGTTATTTAGAAGTGATGATATTGTAGAAGTGATGAGATTATAGAAGTGATGAGATTGGATATTTATTCAGAAGTGATGAGATTTTAGAAGTGATGAGATTATAGAAGTGATGAGATTGGATAGTTATTTAGAAGTAAAGAGTTTATAGAAGTGAGGATGACCATCTCCCATGACAGTACCAGCGTCTGATGATTCAGGTTTGTTTGAAACCAGCCGTGGTGCTGATTGCCTAAAGACACAGGCTCAGGGAGGGGGCCTTTTAAAACTGGAGCGAGACGAGGAGAAACCCGTTTGGAACTGCACAGAGACGATATGAGCCAGAACAACTGTGAATAATCAACGTTCTGAAATACCTCTCCCCTGTGTCTTCCTCATAGGTACTGATTCCATTACAATCTACCATGCATAGCAATTCCCCCATGAGTGTGTGTGTGTGTGTGTGTGTGTGTGTGTGTGTGTGTGTGTGTGTGTGTGTGTGTGTGTGTGTGTGTGTGTGTGTGTGTGTGTCTCCTCACCATGTGCAGTTAAAAATAGGCCTTATTTAATCATGTTTGCGTGGTTGTTAGGTGTTAAATATCATTTTTATGTTAAATGTTGGCAGGCCACAAACAAGACTCACTTTAAGTTTGAGAAACACTATATTGTATATAGACAGCACCTTCCAGACCGGCCTACACAAGAGACATAAAGAACTGTAAATAGTCAGCACCTTCTAGAAACAATCCTGTCAGGGTAGATGGACTTCCATTATCACCTGTCCTGGTAGAAACAATCCTGTCAGGGTAGTTGGACAGCCGAGCGAGTGTTGTCTTTGGCAGGACGGGCAGGCCACCACTTTGCTCTAATGAAAAGAGGAAGAAGAAGACGGCCCATTAGCTCTGGGTCCTGATGGATGAGGAGGACAGAGCCCCTTCCGCCTCTGTGTGTGTGTGTGTGTGTGTGTGTAAGAGAGACGTCTGATTTATCGTAAAAAATCTGTGAGTATGTAATGACATACTGTTTCAAATACCTCAACTTGAATGCAGCTGGTCAAAATGCTAAATACGCAGACACGCGAACTCGCACACAGACATGGATTTTCTAAGGGGACAGGACAACTTCACCGCACCAAAGACGTTGGACGGGACCATGTACCGTCAAATCTTGGGTGAGAACCTCCTTCCCTCAGCCTGGGCATTGAAAATGGGCCGTGGATGGGTATTCCAGCATGACAATGACCCAAAACACACGGCCAAGGCCACAATGGAGTGGCTCAAGAAGAAGCACGTTAAAGGTCCTGGAGTGGCCTAGCAGAGGGGTTAAATACTTATTTCCCTCATTAAAATGCAAATCAATTTATAACATTTTTGATATGCGTTTTTTCTGGAGTTTTTTTGTTGTTATTCTGTCTCTCACTGTTCAAATAAACCCACCATTAAAATTATAGACTGATCATTTCTTTGTCAGTGGGCAAACGTACAAAATCAGCAGGGGATCAAATACTTTAGTTCCCTCACTGTAGGTGTTCCTATTGTCCAGGTGGGAAAGGGCAGTGTGGAGTGCAATAGATATTGCGTCTTCTGTGGATCTGTTTGGGGCAGTATGGGAATTGGAGTGGGTCCAGGCTGTCTGGGATGATGGTGTCGATGTGATCAGTCTTTCAGCGCATTTTATGACTGCAGATGTGAGTTCTGTAGCCAGGTTACCTTAGATATACAGTGGGGCAAAAAAGTATTTAGTCAGCCACCAATTGTGCAAGTTCTCCCACTTAAAAAGATGAGAGAGGCCTGTAATTTTCATCATAGGTACACTTCAACTATGACAGACAAAATGAGAGAAAAAAATCCAGAAAATCACGTTGTAGGATTTTTAATTTATTTATTTGCAAATTATGGTGGAAAATAATAAATAAATAAGTATTTGGTCAATAACAAAAGTTTATCTCAATACTTTGTTATATACCCTTTGTTGGCAATGACAGAGGTCAAACGTTTTCTGTAAGTCTTCACAAGGTTTTCACACACTGTTGCTGGTATTTTGGCCCATTCCTCCATGCAAATCTCCTCTAGAGCAGTAATGTTTTGGGGCTGTTGCTAGGCAACACGGACGCCGTCGATGCACTTCTTAATGAAGCTGGTGACTGATGTGGTAAACTTCTCAATCACTAGGCGCGTCACCTCTGGATGAGCATTTTCTTGTTTGGTTATGGCCCTATACAGGTCTATGCGTGCAGTCTTAGTGCCAGCATCGGTTTGTGGTGGTAAATAGACAGCTATGAAAAATATAGATGAAAACTCTCTTACCATCATAGTATGGTCTTAGCTTATCGTGAGGCATTTTAACTCAGGCGAGGAGAACTTTGAGACTTCCTGATATTAAAGATCGGGCATCAGTTGTTGTTAACAAAGAGAAACACACCTTCCCCGTGTGTGTGTGTGTGTGTGTGTGTGTGTGTGTGTGTGTGTGTGTGTGTGTGTGTGTGTGTGTGTGTGTGTGTGTGTGTGTGTGTGTGTGTGTGTCTGTGTCTCTGTGTGTGTGTGTGTGTGTGTGTGTGTGTCTGTGTCTCTGTGTGTGTGTGTGTGTGTGTCTGTGTCTCTGTGTGTGTGTGTGTGTGTGTGTGTGTCTGTGTCTCTGTGTGTGTGTGTGTGTGTGTGTGTGTGTGTGTGTGTGTCTGTGTCTCTGTGTGTGTGTGTGTGTGTGTGTGTGTGTCTGTGTGTGTGTGTGTGTGTGTGTGATAACAACTTCACTGAGCTGTGACTTCCCTCTTGTGGACATAATAGTGAACATCTTACTCAAAAAAAATCAAGTGTGAACACAATTCAGATTCACCCTTTGGGTAACGTTATCATTGAAATTAAACTGTACAAATAACCATGACTGACACAATACATTTGACTCACACAGACACCTCACAGTGAGCTGTTAGAGCAGGTGCTTCTGGGATTTTAGATCCAGTTTCATGAACATGTTTTTAGTTTTCAATTGATTTCAATTTAGATCGAAACCTCTCATATAAAATAAAGAATACTAATTGATTTTACAATGAGAAATTCATTACAATGTAATTAGATGTAATGCGCTTAAATACGGTAGTAAGTGAATTTATGCCAGCCAGCTTGTTAATCTTTTTCTGTCATATGAACACGCACGAAAATGGAAGGGTGGGCTACAGCTGACTGTTATCCATTCATGTTTAATCATTCATTTAGAAAAGTTGTTTTCTGTCGCATCTTTCTCATTTTCTATTTTCTATTTGCTTTATTTTGACCGGTTATTATTACCACGAGGATAGACTTGAGGTCCTGTTATCCTAAACAGCTGTGAAAATCGTAGGCTACTGTTATTAGCCTTAACCTCTGTGCCAATACAACACAGACTACATATTTTGATACATTGATAGAAAAATCCACTAGTTATTTTCATGTCCACTAAAAAAACTGCCAAAACACATTGACATTGAAATAATCAATTAAAGCTGCAATATGTAAACTTGTTTTGGTGACCCACCAAATTCACATAGAAATGTGTGTTACAGAACTGCCATTCTCATTGAAAGCAAGTCTAAGTAGCGGTAGATCTGTTCTAATGTGGACTATTTCTATGCTTCCCGTTGTTAAGTTTCATTTTATGCTCTTTTACTTCCGGTTTTGTACACCAGCTTCAAACAGCTGAAAATACAATATTTTTTGTTTACGGAAAATATTGTAATGACCAGACTAGATCATAAAGTAACAAATTGTCCAGGGTTGAGTTTACGAATTGACCGTTTATTAACCCAACTTTAACACAGGCTACTGTTTGGCCGTAGCCCACGCCAAATAAATGAAAGATACCCCACAAACCAACCGTGAGCTTCTCTTGTGAAGGCCAGACGTAAGAGGGAGAACAATGGCTAAACCTGGTCTTCACTTCCAATGCTCCATGCCCAACCCCTCTCCACACCACTCCGCCAACCGCCAGGATGCCCGGCATCAGAATATTCCAGGCATTCCCGTGGTCGGCAGATAGCAGGTTGATTGGCATGTCGGACCCCGCGAACTGGTAAGTACAACACAACCACCTACTAGCCTAACACATAACACACAGCTGTCTGTGCGGGTTGCTACAATATCCACATTATGTTCCTGCCTCATGATGGCATCTATTTTGTGAAGTGTACCAGTCCCTCTTGCAGCAAAGCACACCCACAACATGATGCTGCCACCCCGTGCTTCACGGTTGGGATGGTGTTCTTCGGCTTGCAAGCCTCCCCTTTTTTCCTCCAAACATAACGATGGTCATTATGGCTAAACAGTTCTATTTTTGTTTCATCAGACCAGAGGACATTTCTCAAAAAAGTACGATCTTTGTCCCCATGTGCAGTTGCAAACTAGTCTGGCTTTTTTTTTATGGCGGTTTTGGAGCAGTGGCTTCTTCCTTCCTGAGCGGCCTTTTCAGGTTATGTCGCTATAGGACTTGTTTTACCGTGGATATAGATATATTTGTACCCGTTTCCACCTGCATCTTCACAAGGTCCTTTGCGGTTGTTCTGGGATTGATTTGCACTTTTCGCACCAAAGTACGTTCATCTCTAGGAGACAGAACGCGTCTCCTTCCTGAGCGGTATGACGGCTGCGTGGTCCCATGGTGTTTATACTTGTGTACTATTGTTTGTACAGATGAACGTGGTACCTTCAGGTGTTTGGAAATTGCTCCCAAGGATGAACCAGACTTGTGGAGGTCTACATTTTTTAAAATCTGAGGTCTTGGCTGATTTCTTTTGATTTCCCCATGATGTCAAGCAAAGAGGCACTGAGTTTGAAGGTAGGCCTTGAAATACATCTACAGGTACACCTCAAATTGACTCAAATGATGTTAATTAACCTATCAGAAGCTTCTAAATCCATGACATAATTTTCTGGAATTTTCCAAGCTGTTTAAAGGCGCAGTCAACTTAGTGTATGTAAACTTCTGACCAACTGGAATTGTCAAACAGTGAAATAATCTGTCTATCAACAATTGTTGGAAAAATTACTTGTGTCATGCATAAAGTAGATGTCCTAACCGACTTGCCAAAACCTTAGTTTGTTAACAAGAAATTTGTGGAGTGGTTGAAAAATTAGTTTTAATGACTTCAACCTAAGTGTATGTAAACTTTCGACTTTAACTGTATTCTAGTCATGGCTCATCCTATATAACTACTGCTGTCCCCTTCATATGTATATACTGTATTCCAGTCATCGTTAATCCTATATAATTTATTTGGGGGGGGTTATGTGTGTATTGTTTGTTTTGTATTGCTAGGTATTACTGGACTAGAAACACAAGCATTTCTCTGCACCTGCGGTAACATCTGTGTACAAGACCAATAAACTTTCATTTGACGCCGAACGCCATTTGGACTATTGGAGGACGAGAAAGACAAAGACACGACCATAGAGATAGATTACTAGAGAGAAAATAAGGTTAGAATCCACTGCACAATCGGTCCGCCATCTTGCCTGATACCAGCTCTGATAAGCTCTGATAAGACAGTTTTCTCTCTATGGACACGATACTGAAGATTATTATTTTTTTAAGCACAAGAGGAGGAACTTGGAGCTGTTAGGAACTGAGCTGTACTGTACCGGCTAGCTTGTCGGCCATATTGAAGACATAACACAAAACGGATGTTCCTGAAGGAAACCAGTCTTGAAGTAGGTCGTTTTGTAATGTATATGTAATGTATAGTATTTCAATAGGCAACTCGTTGGGTAGTGTTTGTTTTGTCTTGACAGAAAAAAAAAATAAAATAACTGTAGACTACAAAGTTTTCTAAATTGAAGAGGCACTTTTTTGGGGGGGGGTGAACGAGTGACTTTATGAGTTGACTGTACGAACTAGTGACTGAATGATTTGAAGTGACTACACATCTAGTATAGATATAGATCTAGTATCTAGCTCTACATGAAGAGAGCTTGATTCCAAAACAGACGTATCTGGAGTATGATAATTTACACCCTTCATCTATTGGATAGCTACGGTAGCGTCAGAAGATCCTCTGTACAATTCTCACAAAGTTTTAGACGTTGGTCAAAAAAAAAAAGGAGGAATAGGTTGATAAAATAAAAAAGAAATGTTTTTTTTTCCTCATCAATTTAAAACACATCTCCAATTCAAATTGGAAAAATGTACAATGGAAGCAGTTGGCAATGGCTTAGGATTTCCCTGGTTTGAACGATACATATTGAATCTGAAAAGGGGAAACGAGGGTCACAGGTCACAGCATACAAACACAGCAGTTTTCAATTGCGTTTTTCTATTCGATGGCAAACCGCCTCAGTAAGTATACGGTCTATTTGTACACTCTAAAGTAACAGACTTTTGTCAGGTCGTTTTGGCTCTTTAGTCGATGTTTATCGATATGGCCAGTGTACATTTGTACTGACAATAAAAACAGATGACGTGCGAGTGCTTTGTGGTTTCATTTCCTTTTTTAAAGTCATGTCATAGACGTTGCATTATTTACATAGTATAAACTGCAGACAATTGTGATTGAAATATTGTGGAAGTACATCTTTATATTGACTATTTTCTATATTGTTAAATAATAGTGAAGACGACAAAACTATGAATAACACATATGGAATCATGTAGTAACCAAAATATATTTTATATGAGATTCTTCAAAGTAGCCACCCTTTGCCTTGATGACAGCTTTGCACTCCCTTGACATTCTCTCAACCAGCTTCATGAGGTAGTCACCTGGAATGCATTTCAATTAACATGTGTGCTTTGTTAAAAGTTAATTTGTGGAATTTCTTTCCTTAATGAGTTTGAGCCAATCAGTTGTGTTGTGACAAGGTAGGGGTGGTATTACAGAAGATAGGGCTATTTGGTAAAAGACCAAGTCCATATTATGTCAAGAACAGCTCAAATAAGCAAAGAGAAACGACAGTCCATCATTACTTTAAGACATAAAAAACATCAAGCGCTATAATGAAACTGGCTCTCATGAGGACCGCCACAGGAAAGGACGAGCATGAGTTACCTCTGCTGAAAAGGATAAGTTCATTAGTTACCGGCCTCAGAATTTGCAGCCCAAATAAATGCTTCCCAGAGTTCAAGTAACAGACACATCTAAACATCAACTGTTCTGAGGAGACTGCGTGAATCAGGCCATCATGGTTGAATTGAGTTGAGGAAAAGCAGCCAACAAGTGCTCAGCATATGTGGGAACTCCTTCAAGATTGATGGGAAAGCATTCCAGGTGAAGCTGGTTGAGAGAATGCCAAGCGTGTACAAAGCTGTCATCAAGGCAAAAGGGTGGTTACTTTGAAAATTCTCAAATATAAAATATATTTTGATTTGTTTAACACTTTTTTTTTGGATACTACATGATTCCATATGTGTTATTTCATAGTGTTGATGTCTTCACTGTTATTCTACAATGTAGAAAATAGTAAAAATAAAAACCCTTGAGTGAGTAGGTGTGTCCAAACTTTTGACTGGTACTGTTATATACTGTACACTCTTACTGAGATATTTTATGAACGCAGGCCCCTGGTCCAGTCAAGTATTTGTTTAAATGTGTACTGAGATCAGCAGTTAGCTGGGAACTGGTAACGTGTGTATCTGTTTCTTCTGGTTGTCCTCCATGCGTCCCTTCCTGAACCTCAGCTCCTCTCTCTCCATCCACGTCTCCTGACTGAAGTCTGGGAAGAAGAAACTGATCTCCCTCCGCGCCGACTCCGCCGAATCTGGAAACGGGAAGAATTTTTTAATTCCTTTATGAGAAGAATTTTTAAATTCCTTTATGAGAAGAATTTTTAAATTCCTTTATGAGAAGAATTTTTAAATTCCTTTATGAGAAGAATTTTTAAATTCCTTTATGAGAAGAATTTTTAAATTCCTTTATGAGAAGAATTTTTAAATTCCTTTATGAGAAGAATTTTTAAATTCCTTTATGAGAAGAATTTTAATTAGCCCAGGCTTGGGAAATTTACTTTGGCATGTTATGTTATTACACAAGATTATTACACAACATCAAGAGCTTATTAAAGGGTTTATGGAAATGAATATTAGTAGAATCAACTAAATATTTAAATGACATCGATGTTATTAAAGTTATGGCATACAGTTTATGGTCAGGAGTCTCAACCACCTGCACCAGACAAAACATGAAGATAAAGTTGTATATGGGCTGCGATGCCCCCAAAGTATTGCAGACTGCAAATCAGTAGAGGAGATTTACTCAAATGATTCTGGTTGTCTAATACAAAACCTATATTGATAGCTATCACACACAATTAATACCTAGATTATTTGATTGACAGCTATAAATAACTGTTGTGTGTGTGTGTAAAAAATTTGAATTAACACACACTAAAATAATATTTGTCACATGCTTGGTAAACAACAGGTACAGAAACAGTGTGTGTGTGTGTGTGTGTGTGTGCGTGTGCGTGTGTGCGTGCGTGTGTCTTCCTACATTATCAGGACCAGAATATCCTGACAAGGTAAGAAAACAAGATTTTATTTTTGAAGTCCTGTATTTGTTAAAATTGTTATTTTAGTCTTAAGGGTGTAGTGTTAAGTTTAAGAAAATATGATTTTGAATAGGACTACATTTGTACTCCCCAAAAAGTCCTGAAAACGTACGTAAGAAAGTATGTGTGTGCATGCCAGAGACCCTTGATCTACAGATCAGTTCACTGCTGTTCCCCTGAACATCATCAATGTTTCTCTTTGTTCAGCGTGGCAGGACACACACTCCGTAACAACAGCTACATCCTACAATCTTCTATTAGAAAAACGGCGCTCGGTGTAGAGAGGATGAAGCCATATGTGTGTAGATGATACCAGGACAGAGGAAAAACACTCATGCCATTGATCTGCTACTTGAAAAGTGGATCAGCGAGGCTTGATTTTTATTCTATCTCAATGGGACTCAACTAGATCAATAAATAGATAGTCAATAAATATTTTTAAAAAGCACCAAACCCTGAGCCCTGGTCAAAACTACTGCATTATTAAAAAAGCAGCCATTTCAGACTCACAAGAGCCCTGGGGGCCATACCAGACCCACAAGAGCCCTGGGGGCCTTACCAGACCCACAAGAGCCCTGGGGGCCTTACCAGACCCACAAGAGCCCTGGGGGCCTTACCAGACCCACAAGAGCCCTGGGGGCCTTACCAGACCCACAAGAGCCCTGGGGGCCTTACCAGACCCACAAGAGCCCTGGGGGCCATACCAGACCCACAAGAGCCCTGGGGGCCATACCAGACCCACAAGAGCACTGGGGGCCTTACCAGACCCACAAGAGCCCTGGGGGCCTTACCAGACCCACAAGAGCCATGGGGGCCTTACCAGACCCACAAGAGCACTGGGGGCCTTACCAGACCCACAAGAGCACTGGGGACCTTACCAGACCCACAAGAGCACTGGGGACCTTACCAGACCCACAAGAGCACTGGGGTACTTACCAGACCTACAAGAGCACTGGGGTACTTACCAGAGCCGTGTGTGGTATTCCTGGTGTCAGTGAGTCCGTACTGGGCTCTGATGGTTAAGGGAGAGGTATAGCGGGCCCTGAACACCTTGGTAGGACCCATCAGTTCTCTCCAGTGGGTTATGGCGTCCTCTCTAGCCAGGACGTAGGCCCGCATCGGACCACTGAATCACAACAGAGCAATGGGGGGGGGGAGGTTCAGACTAGGCAGCCTTTTGACAAAGAGTTCCACCTAATCTGTGTGAGGTAGGATCAGCACAAGAGAATCATCTTTAAAATATCCAGCCAGTGATGGCCTCAAATTATAATTGCTTAAAATGTCCGTATGATGGAAAAAGACCAGATCCACTCAGAGACATCCTACTCATCCTACTTTACAATGACGGCCTAGGAACAGTGGGCAGAACGACAGATTTTTACCATGTCAGCTCAGGGATTCGATCAGGCAACCTTTCGGTTACTGGCCCAACGCTCTAACCACTAGGCTACCTGCCGACCCAAGTATCCTTAAGGCTTTGTGAATCCGGCCCCAGTACTTGAGTTTCCATGTGATTGCATCTCAGCAGTATGAATGTGACAACGGCCGCGTTTACACAGGTAGACCAATTCTGATTCTCTTTCCACTAATTGATCCGTTGACCAATCAGATCGAGTCGAAGTCACATTTAGTTGTTTAGTTGGCAAGATGCTTTTGTCTTCACATTCTTTTTTTTTTATTTATTTTACCCCTTTTTTTCTCCCCAATTTCATGGTATCCAATTGTTGTAGTAGCTACTATCTTGTCTCATCGCTACAACTCCCGTACGGGCTCGGGAGAGACGAAGGTTGAATGTCATGCGTCCTCCGATACACAACCAACCAAGCCGCTGCTTCTTTAACACAGCGCACATCCAACCCGGAAGCCAGCCGCACCAATGCGCCGGAGGAAACACCGTGCACCTGGCCACCTTGGCTAGCGTACACTGCGCCCAGCCCGCCACAGGAGTCGCTGGTGCGCGATGAGACAAGGACACCCCTACCGACCAAGCCCTCCCCTAACCCGGGCGACGCTAGGCCAATTGTGCGTCGCCCCACGGACCTCCCGGTCGCGGCCGGTTACGACAGAGCCTGGGCGCGAACCCAGGACTCTGATGGCACAGCTGGCGCTGCAGTACAGCGCCCTTAACCACTGCGCCACCCGGGAGGCCCTTGTCTTCACATTCAACAGCGCTTGCATCACATCACAGCGGGAGACAAAGGTAAATATGTGACCAATACAATTTGATCAAAGGGGAAGTTATACAATGAATATGAGTCAGAGGCGTGCGTCCCAAACGGCATCCTATTCCTTACATAGTACACTACTTTAGTCCAAATAGGGTGCCATTTGGCACACACATTAAAAAGTTGTTCGCTACATTAAAGTGTGAGGAGAAATGACTTGAAGCTTACCTGGACATGAACTCAACCAGTCTTTGGTAGAAGAACCGTCCTGAGAGATGAGACAAAACACACAAAGACGCATCAACGATATATGGTGGTTCTACGTGGCGATATGAGGCGGTTCTATGTGGTGATACGTGGTGGTTCTATGAGGAGGTTCTATGTGGTGATACGAGGAGGTTCTATGTGGTGATACGTGGTGGTTCTATGTGGTGATACGTGGTGGTTCTATGTGGTGATACGAGGCGGTTCTATGTGGTGATACGTGGCGGTTCTATGTGATGATACGTGGTGTGGTGTTACGTGGCGGTTCTATGTGATGATATGAGGTGGTTCTATGTGATGATATGAGGAAGTTTTATGAAGTGGTTTTATGTGGTAATATGTGTGGTGGTACGTGGTGGTTCTATTTGGCGATACGAGGTACTTCTATGTGGTGATACGAGGCGGTATGAGGTGGTTCTATGTGGTGGTATGTGGTGGTTCTATTTGGCGATACGAGGTACTTCTATGTGGTGATACGAGGCGGTATGAGGTGCTTCTATGTGGTGATACGAGGCGGTATGAGGTGATTCTATGTGGTGATACGAGGCGGTATGAGGTGCTTCTATGTGGTGATACGAGGCGGTATGAGGTGCTTCTATGTGGTGATACGAGGCGGTATGAGGTGCTTCAATGTGGTGATACGAGGCGGTATGAGGTGGTTCTATGTGGTGGTTGTTAGTTGGTAGAGCATGGCGCTTGTCCCCATGGAAACATGTATGCTTGCATTTGGGGCAGCAGGTAGCCTAGTGGTTAGTAACCGGAAGGTTGCAAGATCCAAGTACCCGAGCTGACAAGGTACAAATCTGTCGTTCTGCCCCTGAACAAGGCCGTTAACCCACTGTTCCTAGGCCGTCATTGAAAATAAGAATTTGTTCTTAACTGACTTAAATAAAGGTCAAATTTTAAAAATGACTTAACTCCCTTTGGATAAAAAATAAATAATAAATAAATAAATAAATAAATAAAATAGTTAAATGGATTATTATTGCAATAAAGGCATTTGCTAGATTCTATAACATGAGGGAAAAAACTAAGTAAACATCTGATCAAGATAATCAATATATATATACATACACAGTGCATTCAGAAAGTATTCAGACCCCTTGACTTTTTCCACATTATGTTACAGCCTTATTAGAACATGGATTTTTTTTTTGTTTTTTTACAAAATCTCAATCCATCTACACACAATACCACATAAAGAAAAACAGGTTTTTATAAATGTTAGCAAAATGTATTTAAAATAAAAATAATAAACCTTATTTTGCCACACCCACTGCTGACAGGTGTATAAAATCAAGCACACCGCCATGCAATCTCCATAGCCAAACATTGGCCATAGAATGGCCTTTACTGAAGAACTCAGTGACTATCAACGTGGCACCGTCATAGGATGCCACCTTTCCAACAAGTCAGTTTATCACATTTCTGCCCTGCTAGAGCTTCCCCCGGTCAACAGTAAGTGCTGCTATTGTGAAGTGGAAACGTCTAGGAGCAACAACGGCTCAGCCGCCAAGTGGTAGGCCACACAAGCTCACAGAGCGGGACCGCCTAGTGCTGAAGCGAGTAGCTCGTAAAAACCGTCTGTCCACGGTTGCAACACTCACTACTGAGTTCAAAACTGCCTCTGGAAGCAACGTTGGTATGGTCCATCACGGGTTATCTGTATTTCCGTACCCCCTTATTGTTCTCCTTTGCCTGACCTTCAGCTAGCAAGGTATGTTGTCATTGGCTCCAATTGTTCAATATAAAATTGTGGTAATGTTACACAATGTGCTGTTATGCTACCATAAGTTTGTTACAATGTGGACAATATAAAGATGTATGTTAACAAGTTTCACCAAGCTCGCTAACTAGGGTATCTATTGTAACTTGTGAGTACTTGGGACAGTGTTTGAGTGAGTGTCCGTGTGCTTGTGCCAGAGAGCTAGGACTGTGCCAAGGGTTAACATAATGTGTGTTGTCTCTTCGTGCGCAGGGCAAATAAAAATAATTCAACCAGCAGACCTCCAGTTGTGGCAGCGTCCTAATTAAAAGTACACAACGCAGAACAAACCACGCTACAGCATACAATAACATTCTAGACGATTCTGTTCTTCCAACTGTGACAACTGTTTGGGGAAGGCCCTTTCCTGTTTCAGCATGACAATGCCCCTTTGCACAAGACGAGGACCATACAGAAATGGTTTGTCAAAAATCGGTGTGGAAGAACTTGACTGGCCTGCACAGAGCCCTGACCTCAACCGCATCAAACACCTATGGGATGAATTGAAACGCCGACTGCGAGCCAGGCCTAATCACCCACAACATCAGTGCACCGACCTCACTAATACTCTTGTGGCTGAACCGAAGCAAGTCCCTGCAGCAATGTTCCAACATCTAGTGGAAAGCCTTCCCAGAAGAGTGGAGGCTGTTATAGCAGCAATGTTCCAACATCTAGTGGAAAGCCTTCCCAGAAGAGTGGAGGCTGTTATAGCAGCAATGTTCCAACATCTAGTGGAAAGCCTTCCCAGAAGAGTGGAGGATCTTATAGCAGCAATGTTCCAACATCTAGTGGAAATCCTTCCCAGAAGTGTGGAGGCTGTTATAGCAGCAATGTTCCAACATCTAGTGGAAAGCCTTCCCTGAAGAGTGGAGGCTGTTGTAGCAGCAAAGGAGGACCAACTGATTTGATTTGATTTGAACTCCTATTTTTTGCCTTACCTCCCTTATCTTACCTCATTTGCACACACTGTATATATACTTTTTCCTATTGTGTTATTGACTGTATGTTTGTTTTGTTTATTCCATGTGTAACTCTGTTGTTGTTTGTGTCGCACTGCTTTGCTTTATCTTGGCCAGAGGTCGCAGTTGTAAATGATAACTTGTTCTAAACTGGCCTACCTGGTTAAATAAAGGGGAAATAAAAACTAATTGTGCTTTTAAAGCTGTAGTTGAAGCTGTGCCTTAAAAAGCTTGTCACAGTTAAAAGTTGTTCAAGCAGGAAAATGGACAATTAATTTCTAGCAGACTCCACATAATAAACATGGGTCTGTCGGACATTTTTAAGTTTGTTGTGATTGTAGCGGCTACAACGGGACAGGACATTTTATTACCAGACGGTGTCCAATAGCATTCCTTCGGTTTAGCTTAAGCCTTTGACGGTTGGCTTAACCTTCAGCTGCGTGCTCAGAAGAAAACCCATAGAGAATACTGTGGCGACCATGTGTTCACAACTCCGGATATTGACTCTGCCACACAAGCTTTTTGTGGCACAGTCGATGGAGCGCAGAGCTACGGGCCTCCCTGCCTGTTTCATTACACTGGTGTCAGGAATATCACCACAGACGAGCTCACTCTCCCTGCCTGTTTCATTACACTGGTGTCAGGAATATCACCACAGACGAGCTCACTCTCCCTGCCTGTTTCATTACACTGGTGTCAGGAATATCCCCACAGACGAGCTCACTCTCCCTGCCTGTTTCATTACAATACATATAAAGCTAATATTTTTTCTATGGTAGAACCATATCTAGCTTATAAAATGTACCTGCATGTTCCAAATAGAACCCATAAAGATACGTTCTAATTTGACGGTAGAACCATCTAGAACCTTACCTGCATGTTCAGAGTAGAACTTCTCAGAGTCCTGTCTCCTCCACACCAGGTCTTTGGACCTGACAATGATGAAGTTGTTCTCTAGGATTCTCTGGTGAAGGGCCTGGAAGGTAGAGAAGTTTATATTACTTCCTGTTCTCTAGGATTCTCTGGTGAAGGGCCTGGAATGTAGAGAAGTTTATATTACTTCCTGTTCTCTATGATTATCTGGTGAAGGGTCTGGAAGGTAGAGAAGTTTATATTACTTCCTGTTCTCTATGATTCTCTGGTGAAGGGCCTGGAAGGGAGAGAAGTTTATATTACTTCCTGTTCTCTATGATTATCTGGTGAAGGGCCTGGAAGGTAGAGAAGTTTATATTACTTCCTGTTCTCTATGATTCTCTGGTGAAGGGCCTGGAAGGGAGAGAAGTTTATATTACTTCCTGTTCTCTATGATTATCTGGTGAAGGGCCTGGAAGGGAGAGAAGTTTATATTACTTCCTGTTCTCTATGATTCTCTGGTGAAGGGCCTGGAAGGGAGAGAAGTTTATATTACTTCCTGTTCTCTATGATTATCTGGTGAAGGGTCTGGAAGGTAGAGAAGTTTATATTACTTCCTGTTCTCTATGATTATCTGGTGAAGGGCCTGGAAGGTAGAGAAGTTTATATTACTTCCTGTTCTCTATGATTATCTGGTGAAGGGCCTGGAATGTAGAGAAGTTTATATTACTTCCTGTTCTCTATGATTATCTGGTGAAGGGCCTGGAAGGTAGAGAAGTTTATATTACTTCCTGTTCTCTAGGATTCTCTGGTGAAGGGCCTGGAAGGTAGAGAAGTTTATATTACTTCCTGTTCTCTATGATTATCTGGTGAAGGGCCTGGAATGTAGAGAAGTTTATATTACTTCCTGTTCTCTATGATTATCTGGTGAAGGGCCTGGAAGGTAGAGAAGTTTATATTACTTCCTGTTCTCTAGGATTCTCTGGTGAAGGGCCTGGAAGGGAGAGAAGTTTATATTACTTCCTGTTCTCTATGATTATCTGGTGAAGGGCCTGGAAGGTAGAGAAGTTTATATTACTTCCTGTTCTCTAAGATTATCTGGTGAAGGGCCTGGAAGGGAGAGAGGCGTTACTTCTCATCCAGATACTAAATAGATTACACAGTACTACTCTCATCTAAATACTAGACTTTCACCTACAATGTGGGACTCCAGTGGATATCATCACCATTGTCTGAGTTCTCAGTCATAAATCTTATTTACACCATTTAAAATGTTGGAAGTCTGAAAAAATGTCAACAGCCCAAATATTGATGGCTTTTATTACATCTTAGAAATCCCGCCCCCCTCAAACTGCCCTCCTGTGCAGATAAAGGGAGACAGACAGACAATCAGCTTTAAAGGAACCAAAGTATTTAAATAGAACAGTGCATTAAATTGAATCTTTGATGATCATTGCATTTTTCCCTCTCCTTTCTTTGAGCCAGTGGGCAACGTAATTAAATCAGAAAAGAACAGAGAAGTCTAAATAACTGCTTGTTGCCTCTCATTCAGTTAATTTATAATCCTATGTGCACAATTAGAACATGCCAATAAGCTCTGTCCACTCTCCAATTGTGTGGATGATAACATTTCATTGAAGATGCAGCTGAAATTGGTGTTTGCTATGGACCATTGAAAATGACTTCATAAATCAATGTTTTGAAATCTGATGTGATCAACTCCTAAAATTATCAAGTGTTTACAATAGGCAAAGATATTATCACACTGGTAACTAACTACCTAGATACTATCACACCAGTAACTAACCACAACATACTATCACACTGGTAACTAACTACAAGATACTATCACACTGGTAACTAACTACAAGATACTATCACATGGGTAACTAACCACAAGATACTATCATACCGGTAACTAACCACAAGATACTATCATACCGGTAACTAACCACAAGATACTATCATACCGGTAACTAACCACAAGATACTATCATACCGGTAACTAACCACAAGATACTATCACACCGGTAACTAACTACAAGATACTATCATACCGGTAACTAACCACAAGATACTATCACACCGGTAACTAACCACAACATACTATCACACTGGTAACTAACTACAAGATACTATCACACTGGTAACTAACTACAAGATACTATCACACTGGTAACTAACCACAAGATACTATCATACCGGTAACTAACCACAAGATACTATCATACCGGTAACTAACCACAAGATACTATCATACCGGTAACTAACCACAAGATACTATCACACCGGTAACTAACTACAAGATACTATCACACTGGTAACTAACCACAAGATACTATCACACTGGTAACTAACCACAACATACTATCACACTGGTAACTAACTACAAGATACTATCACACCGGTAACTAACCACAACATACTATCACACTGGTAACTAACTACAATATACTATCACACTGGTAACTAACTACAAGATACTATCACACTGGTAACTAACTACAAGATACTATCACACTGGTAACTAACCACAAGATACTATCATACCGGTAACTAACCACAAGATACTATCATACCGGTAACTAACCACAAGATACTATCATACCGGTAACTAACCAGAAGATACTATCACACTGGTAACTAACTACAAGATACTATCATACTGGTAACTAACCACAACATACTATCACACTGGTAACTAACTACAAGATACTATCACACCGGTAACTAACCACAACATACTATCACACTGGTAACTAACTACAAGATACTATCACACTGGTAACTAACTACAAGATACTATCACACTGGTAACTAACTACAAGATACTATCACACTGGTAACTAACCACAAGATACTATCATACCGGTAACTAACCACAAGATACTATCATACCGGTAACTAACCACAAGATACTATCATACCGGTAACTAACCACAAGATACTATCACACTGGTAACTAACTACAAGATACTATCATACTATCACACTGGTAACTAACTACAATATACTATCACACTGGTAACTAACCCTAAGATACTATCATACCGGTAACTAACCACAAGATACTATCACACTGGTAACTAACTACAAGATACTATCACACTGGTAACTAACCACAAGATACTATCATACCGGTAACTAACCACAAGATACTATCATACCGGTAACTAACCACAAGATACTATCACACCGGTAACTAACCACAACATACTATCACACTGGTAACTAACTACAAGATACTATCATACTATCATACTGGTAACTAACTACAAGATACTATCACACTGGTAACTAACTACAAGATACTATCACACTGGTAACTAACCACAAGATACTATCATACCGGTAACTAACCACAAGATACTATCATACCGGTAACTAACCACAAGATACTATCACACTGGTAACTAACTACAAGATACTATCATACTATCACACTGGTAACTAACTACAAGATACTATCACACTGGTAACTAACCCTAAGATACTATCATACTGGTAACTAACCCTAAGATACTATCATACTGGTAACTAACCCTAAGATACTATCACACTGGTAACTAACCCTAAGATACTATCATACTGGTAACTAACCACAACATACTATCATACTGGTAACTAACACTAAGATACTATCATACTGGTAACTAATCCCCTTTATTCCCCCTTTTATCTGTGCAATATGTGTTTTCAAACAGTAGCTAATCTGAAATGGCTGATATGTGATGTGGATCATTGTAATTTAGTCCAAAAAAACACATGATTTCAAAATGTTATCTGAATAGCCTAATGTATGTGTGTGTGTCTATAGCCTACAGTATAATGTAGCCAGTATTTACAATCACAGATTCCATTAAACAAACGCAAAAGCCATTGGCTCTCACTGACCTCCAAGATGACAGGATGCGCCATTGCATCCGGCTTGATCACTGCGAGGGTGAGCTGCAGTGCTTTCGCACAGCGACGTGTGGTTATTAACATGCCTGGAAAAAATGTCAAAGAAGAAAAAGGTAAACAACTAAATTGTCGTGGTACGCAAAGAACACACGTCCCCCGTTTGCACAACAGTACCAGCTATCATTCAGATTCAATTTAGCTGGACAACATTGCAGAATACGGAAACAAATTGCACTGCGCAGAATAATGTAACGTTACTGTCATTAACGTTAGATAGCTAACTTAGCTCGTATTAGAAAACTAACAGGTGCATTGGAAATAGCAGGCCACTCCAGTTACCTTGACAGTCTACATTTAGCAAGAAAGTAAAAGATCTGAAGGTACAAACGTGTGTTTATTAGTAGCTAGATAATGTAATGTTTGCAGTGTTATTTATATGGGCGCCACCATTTTTGGTAAATGTAACTTGCGTTAGTTACCGTTGTTATTCACCATATCAAAGTAATAATTATATATCGACAATAACATACGTTTTGGGGAAGTAAAAAATTAGCTTTGAATCTTAATTGCATATTAACATTCATTACAATTTTCTGCACTTTCTCCTACCTGATCCGCTCTTAAAGAGTCCCCAAACTTCTCAACCCCAATTTTAGGTTCCACGTGTTTAATGTTCCGCGTATTTGACACATTATACCGTAGCCCAAAGGTCGTCAGATGGCGATATTGAGTCGTTTCATTTTACCTTCATCTTAACGGGACTGCATGCAGCCGGCTGAACACCCGTGGATCGGTGTACCGGTTCGTACATAAAACATTTTCCATCCCGGCTGCAAAGCTGTCAATTTCTCCCTTAACTCGATTTTATGGAGAAATGGCAGGGGAAAAGAACATGGGAAATATGTGTACTTTCTATAAGAAACAACATTTTCTACCATTTTCTAGAGTGACTAATACTACTTCCTGATGTTGCACCTATGTTCAGTCAGCAGATTAGCTGAACTCAATATGCAACATCCGGGAATAGCATTCCAAGGATCCACTCTAGCATGGTGGTGGAAAATGATTTCATAAATAAAGTACTCATATTGTCCTCCCCCTCCCTTCTCACCATTAAATCAAGTTAAAGGGATACTTTAAGATTTTGGCAATGAAGCCCTTTATATAACTAGTTTCCCAGAGTCAAATGTACTCGTGGATACCATGTTTATATCTCTGTGTGCAGTTTTGAAGGACGTTGCTAACTAGCATTAGCACAGTGACACTAAGTCTATGTTAACTGCTAGCATGCTAGTAGATACCATAGACTTCCAGTCATTGCACTAAAGCTAGTTAGCATTTGGCTTGCGAAACTACCTTTGACTTCCTTCGTACTGAATGCAGAGACATAAAATGGGATCCGTGAGTTAATCTGACTCTGGGGAAGTAGATAAAGGGCTTCGTTAACAAAATCCCAAAGTATCCCTTTATTAAAAAAGAAATCTGCATCTTTGCAGCCTGAATGGAGAATGTTTTAGGTATGAACCTGCCCATGGGGGACGGTAATATGAAACTACTCAATAAAATAATGGTCATATGTCTTGTGTAAATACACTGGTGTTCAATTTGACAAATTCATTTTTGTAATGCCTATGCACTTCAAATATGAACGATGAAACCCCTGCCCCTTTGTGGCACAATCACTGATAACATCTGTGTGGCTGGCTTTGTACCCACACACAAAAAAACATCAACATCTACAGCTAGTTCATTTATCACTGTTCTGTGTGGCTGGCTTTGTACCCACACAAAAAAACATCAACATCTACAGCTAGTTCATTTATCACTGTTCTGTGTGGCTGGCTTTGTACCCACACAAAAAAAAACATCAACATCTACAGCTAGTTCATTTATCACTGTTCTGTGTGGCTGGCTTTGTACCCACACAAAAAAACATCAACATCTACAGCTAGTTCATTTATCACTGTTCTGTGTGGCTGGCTTTGTACCCACACACAAAAAAACATCAACATCTACAGCTAGTTCGTTTATCACTGTTCTGTGCACTGTGTGTTGACAGATAAACATAGGCATGATGACAAGTCCAACAGCTTGTTCCATTTACAGCCATGGTATCCACAGTCCATCAAACATGCTCTTTAAGCATTTCATTGTACTGTATGTACCCTGTGCGTATGACAAATAAACTTGACTTGAGTCTCACTCAAGTGTTGTCATCTAAACCAGGCTGGTTTGATTTGGAGATGTTTTATGTAATCACCCAAAATATTTCTGCAAGAAAATGACTCATTTCTGTTGGTATAATAAAGGACAGTCAAACATTGGGAGTTACAATGGAATGGTAACAATGAGGATGGAGGGAACAGACACTGAGTGTACAAAACATTAAGAACACTTTCCTAAAATTGAGTGACAGACACTGAGTGTACAAAATATTAAGAACACTTTCCTAAAATTGAGTGACAGACACTGAGCGTACAAAACATTAAGAACACTTTCCTAAAATTGAGTGACAGACACTGAGTGTACAAAACATTAAGAACACTTTCCTAAAATTGAGTGACAGACACTGAGTGTACAAAACATTAAGAACACTTCAAATTGAGTGACAGACACTGAGTGTACAAAACATTAAGAACACTTTCCTAAAATTGAGTGACAGACACTGAGTGTACAAAACATTAAGAACACTTTCCTAAAATTGAGTGACAGACACTGAGTGTACAAAACATTAAGAACACTTTCCTAAAATTGAGTGACAGACACTGAGTGTACAAAACATTAAGAACACTTTCCTAAAATTGAGTGACAGACACTGAGCGTACAAAACATTAAGAACACTTTCCTAAAATTGAGTGACAGACACTGAGTGTACAAAACATTAAGAACACTTTCCTAAAATTGAGTGACAGACACTGAGTGTACAAAACATTAAGAACACTTCAAATTGAGTGACAGACACTGAGGGTACAAAACATTAAGAACACTTTCCTAAAATTGAGTGACAGACACTGAGTGTACAAAACATTAAGAACACTTCAAATTGAGTGACAGACACTGAGTGTACAAAACATTAAGAACACTTTCCTAAAATTGAGTTGGGCTGCAGTTCTAGACACACCTGGACACACTTATATCTTTTGTCACCCTCTGAATAGCACACATACTGTACACAATCCATGTTTCAATTGTCTCAAGGCTTAGCCATTCTTATTTAACTTGTCTCCTCCCCTTCATCTACACTGATTGAAGTGAATTATCTTTCACCTGAATCCACATTGGTCAGTTTATGTCATGGAAAGAGCAGGTGTTCCTAATGTTTTGTACACTCAGTGTCGATGACAGATCTTTGCTTTTGGAATCCTGTCAATGTGAAAAACTGGCCATGACAGCTCTGAACACCTGGCAACACATTCCCACAGGGAGGGATGTCACACCCAGAAAAGAAGGATGACATTCAGGGGAAAATACAGAGGAGGGGGGGGGGGGGGGAGAAAGAGAGAGAGAGAGAGGTGGGGGAGGAAGAGAGAGAGAACTGGAATGCTATTTGGCCCTGAACAAAGAGTGCACAGTGGCAGAATACCTGACCACTGTGACTGACCCAAACTTATTAAGGAAAGCTTTGACTATGTACAGACTTAGTGAGCGTAGCCTTGCTCTCTCAGAGAGAGAGAGAGAGAGAGAGAGAGAGAGACCACCGTAGGCAGACCTGGCTCTCAAGAGAAGACAGGCTATGTGCACACTGCCCAAAAAAATTAGGTGGAAACAGCTGCCCTTCCTAACCTCCTGCCAAATGTATGACCATATTAGAGAGACATATTTCCCTCAGATTACACTGACCCACAGAAAAACTCTACAGTGTGCCATCACAGCAGCAACATTTGTGACCTGTTGGCACAAGAAAAGGGCAACCAGTGAAGAACAAACACCATTGTAAATACAACCCATATTTATGTGTATTTATTTTCCCTTTTGTACTTCAACACATCGTTACAACACTGTCAAAAGCCACATTTGAAATGTCTCTATTCCTTTGGATGGTTACTGTTCATGCTTGATTGTTTACGCCAATTTTGTTTATTGTCCATTTCCTTTGCTTTGGCAATGTACACATATGTTTCCCATGTCAATAAAGCCCTTTTCAATTATTTGAATTGAGAGACAAATAAAAATGGAAGTAGAGGTGAGGAGGGGAGTTTGGTGGCCCACAGATTTTGTCCCACCTGCCACAGCCATGTGACACCACAGCTGTTACCTCCTCTGAAGAGGGGAAGGGAGAGGGCGGGAGAGAGAGAGTGGGGAGGGAGAAAGAGAGGGGGAGGGAGAAAGAGAGGGGGGAGAAGAGAGGGGGAGGGAGAAGAGAGGGGTAGGGAGGGAGGAGAGGGGGGGAGAAAGAGAGGGGGAGGGAGGAGGGGAGAGAGAGAAGAGGGGTGGTGGTGGTGGTGGTGGTGAGAGGAGAGGGTGGTGGGAGGGGTGAGAGGAGAGGGGGGGTGAACTAAATGCTTAAGTTCCAGCACATCACACTTATTCTATAAAGCTAAATACCACAGCGCATCACACCACTCAATCAGCTTTCTGAATTGCCCTAAAGGCACCAGAACATCAAATGTAAGAATAAAAAAATAAAAAAAAGATTGTTCCACAAATAACGTGCAAGAAACCAAAAGCTTATTTACGTAACTCAGTAGAGACTAGAGGTACCCATCCCTGAGACCGGTTGTGGTAACTAGTATGTCTCAAGTTTAGTAATGATGTTTGGTACAGTGGGACTTTTTTGTAAAAGGGCTTTATAAATGAAAACGTAGCAATGTATCAACTTTCGTTGACATCACAGAGGACCAACCAACTTTCTGGTAGAGAATGCAGTGATGACATCACAGAGGACCAACCAACTTTCTGGTAGAGAATGCAGTGATGACATCACAGAGGACCAACCAACTTTCTGGTAGAGAATGCAGTGATGACATCACAGAGGACCAACCAACTTTCTGGTAGAGAATGCAGTGATGACATCACAGAGGACCAACCAACTTTCTGGTAGAGAATGCAGTGATGACATCACAGAGGACCAACCAACTTTCTGGTAGAGAATGCAGTGATGACATCACAGAGAACCAACCAACTTTCTGGTAGAGAATGCAGTGATGAGTACAAAACATTTTCACCCACAATAAAGTGCCGTGAGTTATGATAAACTACATCTAATGGCTTTAATGAGTTTGAGTTTTATTTTATTTTTTACAGGGACAGGACAAAATTCATAAAAGCAACAAAGTGTTTCCACACCTCACAAGTTACAGACAACAGACAACATGGAAAGTGGCAGCTGAGTTCATGTAGATGATGTCGCCCGTAGTCTATGACCGATAGGAACTTCGACTGAATAATCTGCTTTCTGCTATGTAGCGAGAGCCAGGACCTGTTTTCTAAACAAGAAGCCCATTGTTATTCTCAGCTTATTCTTAACTAACTCATCAATATGCTTTTTAAAAAAGACAGCTTTCATCTTTCCAGATTGTCAGATATTTGTAAGCACGGACATGTTCAATATGAACACCATCCAAAGGACACATGCTTAATTAATCAGAGTTATATTTATGCGCTCTAGACATTAACATGTACTTAGTCTGACCTGCATTCAATACTAATTTCAGGTCAATAAAGTTTTTCCAACGAAGGCAGACTGTAGTTCAGATAGAGAAAAGGTCAACCGTGAGGGGCAATAGCATACACAACAGTATCATAATACAACGAAAGCAGACTGTAGTTCAGATAGAGAAAAGGTCAACCGTGGGGGGCAATAGCATACACGTGCAGGATACAATTTTCCAAACTGCTCATGTAAAAAGTACAGGACCCAAAATCGATCCTTGCGGGACACCTTTCGTTATATCCAGGGAACCTGATGTAAAGACCATCAATAGATACACATTGAGTTCTATCTGTGTGTCAAGTCATGTTTAAACCAGTTGCATGCAGCCTGATTTAGGCCAATTGAGGAAAAACTCTGAATTAGCAGTGAGTGATCAACAGTATCGAAAGCATTTGACAGGTCAATGAAGAGGGCGGCACAATGTAAATGATGATTAAAAACATCACTTATCACTCTATAAATGCTACAGCGCATCACACCAGTCTATGAAGCTAAATGCTACAGCGCATCACACCACTCTATAAAGCTAAATGCTACAGCACATCACACCAGTCTATGAAGCTAAATGCTACAGCGCATCACACCACTCTATAAAGCTAAATGCTACAGCGCATCACACCACTCTATAAAGCTAAATGCTACAGCACATGACACCGCTCAATAAAGCTAAATGCTACAGGTCATCACACCAGTCTATGAAGCTAAATGCTACAGCACATCACACCAGTCTATGAAGCTAAATGCTACAGCGCATCACACCACTCTATGAAGCTAAATGCTACAGCGCATCACACCACTCTATAAAGCTAAATGCTACAGCGCATCACACCACTCTATAAAGCTAAATGCTACAGCACATCACACCACCCTATAAAGCTAAATGCTACAGCGCATCACACCACTGTATAAAGCTAAATGCTACAGCGCATCACACCACTCCATGAAGCTAAATGCTACAGCGCATCACACCACTCCATGAAGCTAAATGCTTACTCATCCATTAATACTAAGGGCTTCACAGTAAATCACTGATAATTGGTCATAATATATAATAGAGATGAACACAATGCTGGGAAACTGACTGACTGACTGGCTGGCTGGCTGGCTGACTGGTTACCTCACTGACTACCTCACTGACTGACTGACTGGCTGACTGGCTGGTTGGCTGGCTGACTGACTGGTGGCTGGCTGACTGGCTGACTCCCTGACTGACTCTCTCACTGGCTGACTGACTGACTGGCTGACTGGCTGACTGACTCACTGGCTGACAGGCTGACTGACTGACTGGCTGACTGACTCACTGGCTGACAGGCTGACTGGCTGACTGACTCACTGGCTGACAGGCTGACAGGCTGACTGGCTGGCTGACTGACTCCGTCACTGGCTGACTGCCTCAGAGAGACAGATAGCCATTGTAGCCCCATCAACCATAATGTGGAGAGACGGAACACAAGCCTGTTTTAAAACCCCAGACACAGCTCTGATCAGCACGCTCAATGCTAACGGAGCGACGGAGCAACGGATACGCAGAACTACGTGTGAAAATGACACTCCATCGCTTAAAAACATGTCTGGTTGGCATCTGATCCTGTATCAGCTTTGTTCTCTCTCTGATCCTGTATCATCTTGTTCTCTCTCTCTCTCTCTGATCCTGTATCATCTTTATTCTCTCTCTGATCCTGTATCATCTTGTTCTCTCTCTCTCTCTGATCCTGTATCATCTTTGTTCTCTCTCTCTCTCTGATCCTGTATCATCTTGTTCCCTCTCTGATCCTGTATCATCTTGTTCTCTCTCTGATCCTGTATCATCTTTGTTCTCTCTCTGATCCTGTATCATCTTGTTCTCTCTCTCTCTCTGATCCTGCATCATCTTTGTTCTCTCTCTGATCCTGTATCCTCTTTGTTCTCTCTCTGATCCTGAATAATCTTTGTTCTCTCTCTCTGATCCTGTATCATCTTTGTTCTCTCTCTGATCCTGTATCATCTTTATTCTCTCTCTGATCCTGTATCATCTTGTTCTCTCTCTGATCCTGTATCATCTTGTTCTCTCTCTCTCCCTGATCTTGTATCATCTTTGTTCTCTCTCTCTGATCCTGTATCATCTTTGTTCTCTCTCTCTGATCCTGTATCATCGTGTTCTCCCTCTCTGATCCTGTATCATCTTGTTCTCTCTCTCTCTCTGATCCTGTATCATCTTTGTTCTCTCTCTCTGATCCTGTATCATCTTTGTTCTCTCTCTCTGATCCTGTATCATCTTGTTCTCTCTATCTCTCTCTGATCCTGTATCATCTTTGTTCTCTCTCTGATCCTGTATCATCTTGTTCTCTCTCTCTCTGATCCTGTATCATATTTGTTCTCTCTCTCTGATCCTGTATCATCTTGTTCTCTCTCTCTGATCCTGTATCATCTTTGTTCTCACTCTCTCTGATCCTGTATCATCTTGGTTCTCTCTCTCTGATCCTGTATCATCTTGTTCTCTCTCTCTGATCCTGTATCATCTTGTTCTCTCTTTCTCTGATCCTGTATCATCTTTGTTCTCTCTCTCTGATCCTGTATCATCTTGTTCTCTCTCTCTGATCCTGTATCATCTTGTTCTCTCTCTCTGATCCTGTATCATCTTTGTTCTCTCTCTATCTCCGACTCAGGTATCAAACATCCTCAGCTGGTCTACAGGCAGGCAGAGAGGCACGGATCCTCCTAGGTCCACACACACATGCCGTCACCATCCCCCAACCCCCCTGGTTGACTATCTGGGCCTGGGCGTTGCTGCTGTTACTAGGCCCTGCCTGCAGTTGTCGCTCCTTTTGGTGGAACGGACGGACTGTTAGGGCAGCTGTCTAGCAAACTGACCCTCAGAGGAGCTTGGGTGTCTCGACCAACCGGCTGGCATTCTGCAAGCAGAGCAGGGGGTCATGTGAAGGAGATGTGTGTCACATGGAACAAGGTTGATCACTTCTCTGTAATATTACAGATTTTCATGCTTATCACTTTCCTCTGCTATAGATCTGCCAGGTTTTCAATGCTGATCACTTTCCTCTGCTATAGATCTGCCAGGTTTTCAATGCTGATAACTTTCCTCTGCTATAGATCTGCCAGGTTGAAGCCTGTCAATGAAGCCTGTCAAATAGAGTCATCCTCTATAAATATCTGACATTACCTGGCTACCCAAAACTCCTTGCTCCAGCCAAACGCAACGCCAGCCAAACGCTACGTTAGTTTCTTCTCCCCAATGAGGATCTGAGTACCTCTCCGACGATTTCTAGAACGCAAACACATTCTAACTGTTCTGATTGGTCCCAGAAACTGACGGGCTGGGCCAAAAAACACAGGTGGATAAAGACGCGTTTTGAAAAATTTTGTCGTTGGCTTTGATACTCTGGAGTGGTTATCGTTGAGGACTGTTGTTTTTGTACAACACCCCTCATTTTGACCAGAAATTACTTACACGAGGGCAGTATGGCGCGAATAGAGCATATTGGAAGAAAAACAATTTGAGTCGTCGGTCAGCATTTGACAGGTTTTTTTAAATTTAATTGTATCCCGGTTATGAGAAAGCCGGATAAGATTCCTGTGACGGGCTGCTGCTATGAGATGGGATACTGTGGCACGTCAACATCTTATCCCATTTACTGTTGTTTCTGCAGTCTGCGCACGCTCAGTTTCACATAACATGGGTATTGTGTGACTGTGTTTTCAGCTGATTGTCAACAACAAAAAATCACTTCAAAAAGTAGGCTACCTGCACAGTTCCATCCACTATAATCATTTATTTTTGCTGATACTCTGTACTGGACCCTGTAGCCTAAATGCAAGATTCCCCAACTTTTATTTTCATTATTTTTTGGGGGGGGGGGGGGGTGTAAAAGACTGTGAAAACACCAGTAAATCATCTCCAAGTACTCCCAGGCATAATATAAAAACGTGCTCATGTACACATGTAAGCAAGGTTTGAAAGTATAACTGTATTGCTATACTGTATTACTATACTTTATTACTGTACTGTATTACTACACTATTACTGTACTGTATTACTACACTATTACTGTACTGTATTACTACACTATTACTGTACTGTATTACTACACTATTACTGTACTGTATTACTATACTGTATTACTATACTGTATTACTATACTTTATTACTATACTATATTACTACACTATTACTTTACTGTATTACTATACTGTATTACTATACTGTATTACTATACTGTATTACTATACTGTATTACTATACTTTATTACTATACTTTCTTACTATACTGTATTACTATACTGTATTACTACACTTACTTTACTGTATTACTATACTGTATTACTACACTATTACTTTACTGTATTACTATACTGTATTACTATACTGTATTACTATATTGTATTACTATACTGTATTACCATACTGTATTACTGTACTGTATTACTATACTTTCTTACTATACTGTATTACTATACTGTATTACTATACGGTATTACTGTATTACTTTACTGTATTACTATACTGTATTACTACACTATTACTATACTTTATTACTGTATTACTATACTGTATTACCATAATGTATTACTTTACTGTATTGCTATACTTTCTTACTATACTGTATTACTATACTTTCTTACTATACTTGTGACGAGGTTGAGTTTTTTTGGCTCAAAATGGCCTCTTCTCCTCATGTGGTGAAGGACAGGAGACCACATGGTGGTGTGCATTAAATTAATAGATTGTATATTTTTATGGGTTAAAGTATAATTTTGATAAGTACTATTTTTCCATCTTTATTTCATGTAACGTGATAGCCTCATTTTGACCAAACTTGGGTGAATGATGCATCTTGCCACAGAGATCCACAGAGATCAAGCATTAATAACCCAGCTGACCCAGTTAATATTAACCCAGCTGACCCAGTTATTAATAACCCAGCTGACCCAGTTATTAATAACCCAGCTGACCCAGTTAATATTAACCCAGGTGACCCAGTTAATAATAACCCAGCTGACCCAGTTATTGATAACCCAGCTGACCCAGTTAATAATAACCCAGCTGACCCAGTTATTAATAACCCAGCTGACCCAGTTATTAATAACCCAGCTGACCCGGTTATTAATAACCCGGCTGGTCCAGTTACTAATATAGCCCAGCTGGCACAGTTATTAATAACCCGGCTGACCCAGTTATTAATAACCCAGCTGACCCAGTTAATATTAACCCAGCTGACCCAGTTATTATTAACCCAGCTGACCCAGTTAATAACCCAACTGACCCAGTTAATATTAACCCAGCTGACCCAGTTAATAATAACCCAGCTGACCCAGTTATTAATAACCCAGCTGACCCAGTTAATATTAACCCAGCTGACCCAGTTATTAATAACCCAGCTGACCCAGTTAATATTAACCCAGCTGACCCAGTTATTAATAACCCAGCTGACCCAGTTAATAACCCAGCTGGCCCAGTTAATAATAACCCAGCTGACCCAGTTAATATTAACCCAGCTGACCCAGTTATTAATAACCCAGCTGACCCAGTTAATATTAACCCAGCTGACCCAGTTATTAATAACCCAGCTGACCCAGTTATTAATAACCCAGCTGACCCAGTTAATATTAACCCAGGTGACCCAGTTAATATTAACCCAGCTGACCCAGTTATTGATAACCCAGCTGACCCAGTTAATAATAACCCAGCTGACCCAGTTATTAATAACCCAGCTGACCCAGTTATTAATAACCCAGCTGACCCGGTTATTAATAACCCGGCTGGTCCAGTTACTAATATAGCCCAGCTGGCACAGTTATTAATAACCCGGCTGACCCAGTTATTAATAACCCAGCTGACCCAGTTAATATTAACCCAGCTGACCCAGTTATTATTAACTCAGCTGACCCAGTTAATAACCCAACTGACCCAGTTAATATTAACCCAGCTGACCCAGTTAATAATATCCCAGCTGACCCAGTTATTAATAACCCAGCTGACCCAGTTATTAATAACCCAGCTGACCCAGTTAATATTAACCCAGCTGACCCAGTTATTAATAACTCAGCTGACCCAGTTAATATTAACCCAGCTGACCCAGTTAATATTAACCCAGCTGACCCAGTTATTAACCCAGCTGAATAGGGTGCAGGTTCGAGACGTATCCAGTCAGCTACCATTGTCCTACCAACCCATGACCCTTCTAACCAAGGAAGTAGTTTCACAGTATATCCTGGCCATTGTGTCTTGTTGGTAGTTTAAACAGCCAAGAAAACCGTAGGTGACAAAAAAAAAACATTTCATCTGGTTGTATCTAGATATACAGTGGGGCAAAAAAAGTATTTAGTCAGCCACCAATTGTGCAAGTTCTCCCACTTAAAAAGATGAGAGAGGCCTGTAATTTTCATCATAGGTACACTTCAACTATGACAGACAAAATGAGAAGAAAAAAATTCCAGAAAATTACATTGTAGGATTGTAGGTTTTTATGAATTTATTTGCAAATTATGGTGGAAAATAAGTATTTGGTCAATAACAAAAGTTTATCTCAATACTTTGTTATACACCCTTTGTTGGCAATGACATAGGTCAAATGTTTTCTGTAAGTCTTCACAAGGTTTTCACACACTGTTGCTGGTATTTTGGCCAATTCCTCTATGCAGATCTCCTCTAGAGCAGTGAAGTTTTGGGGCTGTTGCTGGGCAACACGGACTTTCAACAACAATAAGTATTGTATCTGGCCCGTTGCTGCAGCCAGGTCTCGGTTGTAAATGAGAACTTGTTATCAACTGGCCTATCTAGTTAAATAAAAGGTTAAATAAATAAATAATAATAACTAAACATAGTCCTCATAAGGGGCTCCCGAGTGGCGCAGCGGTCTAAGTCACTGCATCTCAGTCCCTGGTTTCGAATCCAGGCTGCATCACATCCCCGCCGGGATTGGGAGTCCCGTTGGCGCGGCGCACAATTTTGCCATCGTTGTAAAATAAGAATTTGTTCTTTAACTAACTTGCCTAGTTAAATAAAGGTAAAAAAAAAATCTAAACGGAATAGGGGGCCTTTCGGGACACACCAGGGCTACAAATAGATGTGAGGCTATTTGTGGACGGTGAATGCCTCTAAAATAGAGTGAGCATTGGGTCTCAATACACACCCCTCTTAGAACCGTAGCTTTCTGTGAATGAGGCCCCCCGGTTCCAACGGCCCACGGGGACCATTTTTAGAAAACGCAGGTGTTGACCTTAGTGGAGCCGCTGAGTGCAGAGGCTTGTGCTTGCTACAGAGGAAAATGTAGCCAAACACACGTACACACCAGACTACACACGCACATATGCTGTGGTACGCATATACACACAAACACAGACACACACGCTGAGAGTCCCTGTCCACGCATGCACACATACACACACACACACACACACACACACACACACACACACACACACACACACACACACACACACACACACACACACACACACACACAGCTCTGGACTGTTCTCCACTGCAGCTGAAGCAACCCAGCTCTTGTGGCTGATATGAACATGGCATGAAGCCTTAGATATTCCTGGAGACATATGGTTCATTAGGGGGTAGGTAGGAAATGGGCTATTTAATAATAATATTGGCAAGGAACATCAACAATGATGGTAATGACCGAGATGACACATTACATATCCACTTTTGAAACCCTGATTCCCTGGTCAAATTTACTTCCAGGATATTATTCAATCATCACTCCTAACCTATGACCCCGTTCCCAGATTATACTAACACACTTACCACTTCTCTGGGATAGTCGAAGTTTGATGAACGCTCTGGGGTGTAATGGTAACCGTAAAACATCTTGGTTGGTGAAACATTACTAGTGACATCACCAAGCATCAACCATTACTAGTGACATCACCAAGCATCAACCATTACTAGTGACATCACCAAGCATCAACCATTACTAGTGACATCACCAAGCATCAACCATTACTACATTGGAGGATGTGGCCTCTCACAAAGTCGAATGTTTTGATCTTTATACCGATCATTCATTGACTGAACATGTTAAAAAATATATATACCTTAAAAGATAGTGGTAACCTACTGGCCATGTATTAACGAGTTACCAACATCTATAACAGTAGATCATCTCCTCAAACATACATAGTAAAAACAATTTGTAATTTAATAGAAGGATACATTGGTAAAACTTTTTTTATTGCAGTGACTCAAATCTGTAGCCTATTATTTGTATATTGTGTAGCCTAGCTAATTCAGATTAACAGGATGTGTCTTCTTCTCCCCCCTATTTAACTTTACAAGTCAGAATATAAATTGACAACAGATGAACTATTTCAAATACAACATGGTTCCATTCTGTGTTTTCATTTGTTTCTGTCTTGTTCAAGCATTTTCCCATCCTGGAGTCTGAGACCTTATGGAAATCTGTGGGAGAGAAGAGGAATTTAGGACAATTTAGCATTGCAATGGTGACGCCGTGAGTCGAGAAGCAGGTGTTGGTTAAAACGTTTAATGAAAACAACAAACATGAAACAAGACAGCGTAACAGAAGTGAGGTAACATGAACACAGGTGCAAGGTGTGAATCATAACGATGCGTGCCAGGTGCGAATAATGACGAGTGCCGGATGTGCGCAATGATGATGTGCGGAATGATGATGTGCGGAATGATGACTCCCAGGACCAGTGACTAGTATTCCGGAGACGTCGCACGCTGGAGGGGAGGAGCCGGAGTAGACGTGACAGTACCCCCCCCCCACCCCTCTGATGCGCGGCTCCTGCCGCAGGACAACAACACCGACCAAGAGGACGACCCCGGGGGCGAGGAGCGGGTCGATCAGGGTGGCGAAGGTCGAAATCATGGAGGATGTTGGGATCCAGAATGTCCTCCACCGGAACACAACACCGTTCCTCAGGGCCATACCTCTCCCAGTCTACCAGATACTGGAGCCGAACCCCACAAAGCTGGGAGTCCAGACGAGATCTGACAGCATACGCCAGACTGCCCTCGTTGCCCGGGGGGGTCGTGGGGGACAGCATCAGCTAGGGACCAGGAACCACCGGCCTGAGAAGGGAGACATGAAACGAGGGTGAGATACGGTAGTGACTGGGCAGTTGTAACCGATACGTCACCTCGTTGACCCTCCGGAGAACTTTGAACGGCCCCACAAACCGGGGGCTCAGTTTCTTGCAGGGCAGGCGGAGTAGGAGGTTCCTGGTAGAGAGCCAGATGCAATCCCCAAGGTGGAACACAGGGGTCTCATTGCGGTGGTGGACTGCCTGTTCCTTTTGACAATGGACGGCACTCTGGAACAACTCATCAACCTCAGGAGCCTTGGTCTGGCTCGGAACCACTCATCAACCTCAGGAGCCTTGGTCTGGCCCGGAACCACTCATCAACCGCAGGAGCCTTGGTCTGGCCCGGAACCACTCATCAACCGCAGGAGCCTTGGTCTGGCCCGGAACCACTCATCAACAGCAGGAGCCTTGGTCTGGCCTGGAACCACTCATCAACAGCAGGAGCCTTGGTCTGGCCCGGAACCACTCATCAACCCTCGTTGTCCGGGGAGGTAGTGGGGTGTAATTTATCTCAAATTTTGTGCACAAATCTGTTAACATCCCTGTTACTGAACATTTCTCCTTTGCCAAGATAACCCATCCACCTGACAGGTGTGGCATATCAAGAAGCTGATTAAACAGCACGATCATTACACAGGTGCACCTTGTGCTGGGGACAATAAAAGGCCATTCTAAAATGTGCAGTTTTGTCACACAACACATTGCCACAGATCTCTCAAGTTTTGAGGGAGCATGCAATTGGCATGCTGACTGCAGGAATATCCACCAGAGCTGTTGGCAGAGAATTTAATGCTAATTTCTCTACCATAAGCCGCCTCCAACGTCGTTTTAGAGAATTTAGCAGTACTTCCAACCAGCCTCACAGATTCTTCAGACTCCACAGACACTACAGTATCAGTCACTAACTCCACAGATATCCTAAACACTACAGTATCAGTCACTAACTCCACAGATATCCTAAACACTACAGTATCAGTCACTAACTCCACAGATATCCAAAACACTACAGTATCAGTCACTAACTCCACAGATATCCTAAACACTACAGTATCAGTCACTAACTCCACAGATATCCAAAACACTACAGTATCAGTCACTAACTCCACAGATATCCTAAACACTACAGTATCAGTCACTAACTCCACAGATATCCAAAACACTACAGTATCAGTCACTAACTCCACAGATATCCTAAACACTACAGTATCAGTCACTAACTCCACAGATATCCTAAACACTACAGTATCAGTCACTAACTCCACAGATATCCTAAACACTACAGTATCAGTCACTAACTCCACAGATATCCTAAACACTACAGTATCAGTCACTAACTCCACAGATATCCTAAACACTACAGTATCAGTCACTAACTCCACAGATTACCTAAACACTACAGTATCAGTCACTAACTCCACAGATATCCTAAACACTACAGTATCAGTCACTAACTCCACAGATATCCAAAACACTACAGTATCAGTCACTAACTCCACAGATATCCTAAACACTACAGTATCAGTCACTAACTCCACAGATATCCTAAACACTACAGTATCAGTCACTAACTCCACAGATATCCAAAACACTACAGTATCAGTCACTAACTCCACAGATATCCAAAACACTACAGTATCAGTCACTAACTCCACAGATATCCAAAACACTACAGTATCAGTCACTAACTCCACAGATATCCTAAACACTACAGTATCAGTCACTAACTCCACAGATATCCTAAACACAATTGGATTTAAAAGACTGAAATACTATTGGCTACTCTTACACCTACTTGGCAGCAACTGGCAAAGTGCTCAGACCTCAGAGTCGAACTGCTACTTTGATCGCTCCATGTATGACTCTCTAGGAACCAAAGAGGGATGAAATCCTAGCTTTTCTTCAGCTGTGTCAGTGACTGCTGTTCTGTTCTGTTCAACATGACTGTACCCCCCCCCCCCAAACCAATAAAAATGCCCCAAGCCAAGAGCAGTTGTTTCCCGGCTCCAGTCCTACCCCGACCATGGGTTCTTACTCATTTATTTTTTATAAAAAGGCGCTATTGGTGTAAAAGAAGAGGGGGTGTAGGGTAGGTAACGTTCGGCGGGCGGAGGTTTAGGGTATCTGGGGCTGAGTGCGAACAGCTGAGAGGTGTGATTTCACAAGCTCGCTGCCCCCTGTCAGGCTCTGATTGGGCTGGACAGGAGGTGCAGGCGAGGCCCAGGCTTCAGAGGGACACCGACAGGTGGCAGGCCGCTGCTCTCTGCTGGAGCTGGGGAGGGGGGCAGGCCGCGGCAGAGGCTGGGGAGGGGGGGGACACCCTGGGGATAGAAAAGGCCGGGAGAGGAGGTCTGATCTGGGCACAGTTCAGATCAGCATGGTACGACAGGAGGATAGGACAGGAGAGGAGAGAACAGCACAAGAGAGAAGGAGAGAGACACGGAGAGGAGAGGAGAGGAGAGGAGAGGAGAGAAAGAAGAGAGAGGAGAGAGAGAGAGGGAGAGGAGAGGAGAGAGAGGAGAGAGGTTGAGGACTGGATCTAGATCTGGTCGGGGTGTTCTAAGTGAAGTTGAGGAGAGGAGAGGAGAGGAGAGGAGACATTCTGGTAGAGGAGAGGAGAGGAGAGGAGAGGAGAGGAGAGGAGAGGAGAGGAGAGGAGAGGAGAGGAGAGGATACATTCTGGTAGAGGAGAGGAGACATTCTGGTAGAGGAGGGGAGACATTCTGGTAGAGGAGAGGAGACATTCTGGTAGAGGAGAGGAGACATTCTGTAGAGGAGAGGAGGCATTCTGGTAGAGGAGAGGAGACGTTCTGGTAGAGGAGAGGAGACGTTCTTGTAGAGGAGAGGAGACATTCTGGTAGAGGAGAGGAGACATTCTGGTAGAGGAGAGGAGACATTCTGGTAGAGGAGAGGAGACATTCTGGTAGAGGAGAGGAGAGGAGACATTCTGGTAGAGGAGAGGAGACGTTCTGGTAGAGGAGAGGAGACATTCTGGTAGAGGAGAGGAGACAATCTGGTAGAGGAGAGGAGACATTCTGGTAGAGGAGAGGAGAGGAGACATTCTGGTAGAGGAGAGGAGACATTCTGGTAGAGGAGAGGAGACATTCTGGTAGAGGAGAGGAGAGGAGACATTCTGGTAGAGGAGAGGAGAGGAGACATTCTGGTAGAGGAGAGGAGACGTTCTGGTAGAGGAGAGGAGACATTCTGGTAGAGGAGAGGAGACATTCTGGTAGAGGAGAGGAGACATTCTGGTAGAGGAGAGGAGAGGAGACATTCTGGTAGAGGAGAGGAGAGGAGACATTCTGGTAGAGGAGAGGAGAGGAGACATTCTGGTAGAGGAGAGGAGACGTTCTGGTAGAGGAGAGGAGACGTTCTGGTAGAGGAGAGGAGACATTCTGGTAGAGGAGAGGAGACATTCTGGTAGAGGAGAGGAGAGGAGACATTCTGGTAGAGGAGAGGAGAGGAGACATTCTGGTAGAGGAGAGGAGAGGAGACATTCTGGTAGAGGAGAGAAGAGGAGACATTCTGGTAGAGGAGGTCTGTGGATTCAATGGAACTGTTACCGTTCAGCTTTTCAGGTAAATATTTTTTTGAGTTTAACAAATATTTCTCTGAAAGTTCTGCTTGTAGTTTATAAAAAGTTAAAGGCTCTACTGAGTGAAGTAAAATGTTTCTGATAGTTGCTTTAAGTCATTTTTTTTAACAATCTATGTAAAAACCTAAAGTACTTATAATGAATAGGTTTGAGTGAGTCACATGTGCTGTGCCCTCTCATCATCAAATTGGCTTGATTTGCTGTGCCATTTGAGCTGAGAGTGGGATCGGGGGACGGGACGAGACGGGGAGGGTACGGGGGGGCCGGCAGCAGGTGTTGGAACAGTTGTTAGGTGATGTCTCTCTATCTGTTGTTTACGACGTTGGGACAACGGCACTCTGGAGCAGTAGCAGGACATGACGCCTCTGTCAGGTGAGGAGATCAGAGGAGAGGAATGTAGGAGAGGAGTGTTCTCTAGGAGAGGAGAGGGGTGTTCTGGAGGAAAACCAGTGTTTAATCTGGGGGCCTGAAGGCATGCTTCTGTTACCCGAGGCTGAGGTGTCACAAGGTTTGTGTCTTTGATCTACAGTGGAGTGGCAGGAAAGTGAGGACCATGTCAGTTGCTGTTGGTTTTGTCATTGTCCTTTTAGATTCTTGAAGGTTCTTAGAATTCATTCTAGGTTCTAAGAATTTGTTCCAGAGAAGAAGTAGGATTTAAGGTAGAATTTTATGCATTGTGTTTTCAGTGGAGCCTGCTCTACTCCGTTTAGAAAAGTGGAGTGACTGTCTGAGTGGCCTTCTTCCTAAGACCAGCCTGTGTGGGCCGGTACTTTGACACACAAACACACACACTACGAGTGGAGAAGAGGAGGATTCTGGGATGTGGACGAGACAGTGAATCGCAGAAAAAGGTACAGAAAATGATATGTGTTGTAAATTGACTGTTTTTACCATTTTTATCGTGTAACATATACGTTGTCTATACTTTCATCAGTCTTAGTTGTCTTAAAGCCAGTTTAGTTGTTGAGACTGAGTCATAGGTTGTTGTCAGGGGTTTCAGGCATCTCAATGTTGATGTCATGGTAAGTGACCTTTATGTGGTAGAGGTCAGCCAGCCTCACCCCTCTGAGTTACGTAGACACATGCAGGCTAAAGTTACTTACCGCGAGGGAACGGACAGACAGCCGGTCAACTAATATGGCTGCAGCATTATCCATCAAACTTATCCTCCTTAGACTGACATTATCCATCCAACTTATCCTCCTTAGATTGACATTATCCATCAAACTTATCCTCCTTAGACTGACATTATCCATCAAACTTATCCTCCTTAGACTGAAATTATCCATCAAACTTATCCTCCTTAGACTGACGTTATCCATCCAACTTATCCTCCTTGGACTGACGTTATCCATCCAACTTATCCTTCTTAGACTAATGTTATCCATCAAACTTATCCTCCTTAGACTGACATTATCCATCAAACTTATCCTCCTTAGACTGGCGTTATCCATCCAACTTATCCTCCTTGGACTGACGTTATCCATCCAACTTATCCTCCTTAGACTGACGTTATCCATCAAACTTATCCTCCTTAGACTGACGTTATCCATCAAACTTATCCTCCTTAGACTGACGTTATCCATCAAACTTATCCTCCTTAGACTGACGTTATCCATCCAACTTATCCTCCTTAGACTGACGTTATCCATCAAACTTATCCTCCTTAGACTGACGTTATCCATCCAACTTATCCTCCTTAGACTGACGTTATCCATCAAACTTATCCTCCTTATACTGACGTTATCCATCAAACTTATCCTCCTTAGACTGACGTTATCCATCAAACTTATCCTCCTTAGACTGACGTTATCCATCCAGCTTATCCTCCTTAGACTGAAGTTATCCATCCAGCTTATCCTCCTTAGACTGACGTTATCCATCAAACTTATCCTCCTTAGACTGACGTTATCCATCCAACTTATCCTCCTTAGACTGACGTTATCCATCCAACTTATCCTCCTTAGACTGACGTTATCCATCAAACTTATCCTCCTTAGACTGACGTTATCCATCAAACTTATCCTCCTTAGACTGACATTATCATTCAAACTTATCCTCCTTAGACTGACGTTATCCATCCAACTTATCCTCCTTAGACTGACGTTATCCATCAAACTTATCCTCCTTAGACTGACGTTATCCATCAAACTTATCCTCCTTAGACTGACGTTATCCATCCAACTTATCCTCCTTAGACTGACATTATCCATCCAACTTATCCTCCTTAGACTGACGTTATCCATCCAACTTATCCTCCTTAGACTGACATTATCCATCAAATGTATCCTCCTTAGACTGACATTATCATTCAAACTTATCCTCCTTAGACTGACGTTATCCATCAAATGTATCCTCCTTAGACTGACAATATCATTCAAACTTATCCTCCTTAGACTGACGATATCCATCCAACTTATCCTCCTTAGACTGACATTATCCATCAAACTTATCCTCCTTAGACTGACGTTATCCATCAAACTTATCCTCCTTAGACTGCCATTATCCATCCAACTTATCCTCCTTGTACTGACGTTATCCATCAAACTTATCCTCCTTAGACTGACGTTATCCATCCAACTTATCCTCCTTAGACTGACGTTATCCATCAAACTTATCCTCCTTAGACTGACATTATCAATCCAACTTATCCTCCTTAGACTGACGTTATCCATCAAACTTATCCTCCTTAGACTGATGTTATCCATCCAACTTATCCTCCTTAGACTGACATTATCCATCCAACTTATCCTCCTTAGACTGACGTTATCCATCCAACTTATCCTCCTTAGACTGACGTTATCCATCAAACTTATCCTCATTAGACTGACGTTATCCATCAAACTTATCCTCCTTAGACTGACGTTATCCATCCAACTTATCCTCCTTAGACTGACATTATCCATCCAACTTATCCTCCTTAGACTGACGTTATCCATCCAACTTATCCTCCTTAGATTGACATTATCCATCAAACGTATCCTCCTTAGACTGACGTTATCCATCAAACTTATCCTCCTTAGACTGACATTATCCATCCAACTTATCCTCCTTAGACTGACGTTATCCATCAAACTTATCCTCCTTAGACTGACGTTATCCATCAAACTTATCCTCCTTAGACTGACGTTATCCATCCAACTTATCCTCCTTAGACTGACATTATCATCCAACTTATCCTCCTTAGACTGACGTTATCCATCCAACTTATCCTCCTTAGATTGACATTATCCATCAAACGTATCCTCCTTAGACTGACATTATCCATCAAACTTATCCTCCTTAGACTGACATTATCCATCCAACTTATCCTCCTTAGACTGACGTTATCCATCAAACTTATCCTCCTTAGACTGACGTTATCCATCAAACTTATCCTCCTTAGACTGACGTTATCCATCCAACTTATCCTCCTTAGACTGACATTATCCATCCAACTTATCCTCCTTAGACTGACGTTATCCATCAAACTTATCCTCCTTAGACTGACATTATCCATCCAACTTATCCTCCTTGGACTGACGTTATCCATCAAACTTATCCTCCTTAGACTGACGTTATCCATCAAACTTATCCTCCTTAGACTGACGTTATCCATCCAGCTTATCCTCCTTAGACTGACGTTATCCATCAAACTTATCCTCCTTAGACTGACGTTATCCATCCAACTTATCCTTCTTAGACTGACGTTATCCATC
>NC_092150.1:89979632-89996955 GCF_045791955.1 Oncorhynchus clarkii lewisi
AGGTGTCATTGTGTTTTTGTGTCTCCATAAATCAGGTGTTAATGTGTTTTTGTGTCTCCATAAATCAGGTGTCATTGTGTTTTTGTGTCTCCATAAATCAGGTGTTAATGTGTTTTTGTGTCTCCATAAATCAGGTGTTAATGTGTTTTTGTGTCTCCATAAATCAGGTGTCATTGTGTTTTTGTGTCTCCATAAATCAGGTGTTAATGTGTTTTTGTGTCTCCATAAATCAGGTGTCATTGTGTTTTTGTGTCTCCATAAATCAGGTGTTAATGTGTTTTTGTGTCTCCATAAATCAGGTGTTAATGTGTTTTTGTGTCTCCATAAATCAGGTGTCATTGTGTTTTTGTGTCTCCATAAATCAGGTGTTAATGTGTTTTTGTGTCTCCATAAATCAGGTGTCATTGTGTTTTTGTGTCTCCATAAATCAGGTGTTAATGTGTTTTTGTGTCTCCATAAATCAGGTGTTAATGTGTTTTTGTGTCTCCATAAATCAGGTGTTAATGTGTTTTTGTGTCTCCATAAATCAGGTGTTAATGTGTTTTTGTGTCTCCATAAATCAGGTGTTAATGTGTTTTTGTGTCTCCATAAATCAGGTGTTAATGTGTTTTTGTGTCTCCATAAATCAGGTGTTAATGTGTTTTGTGTCTCCATAAATCAGGTGTAAAATGGACAACATTTTGTACACTATGGATTCCCTTTTCATACTGTATGTTTCGGTCTTGTTTATTGTTGTGCTTGAAAAATAAAGAATTAAAAGATGTGATTGTGCTTTTATCTCTGATGTTTGCATTAAGTTGTTGTGATATGAAAATAAAATCTAGAAATATGAAGGGGACTCCTTTTGGTCATAGATAGATAGCTACAGTATTTTATTAAATTACTAAACACATTTAGTAGGGTTTTATATATTTATAAACATTTATCATACTATATCTCTATAGCTTATCTAAATTTAAGCTATATTTACAAATACCAAGTAGGAATTGGGAATTAATAGAAGTTGCCCCTAAGCTAACAAACTACATGAAGTTTGAGTTCCACATTGGTAATTATAATTAATTTTAACTAGTAATTATAATATCAGTAACTCTTTGAACACTACTCGTAGGTCTAAAATAAGATCTTTATACATTTGTGTTATTACTGTTTTTCACATCCTTCATTGTTTTACATTTTACACATCTAATACAACAGAAATAACCAACAACACAAACGTTCAAAATACAAATTGTTTATCTCCCATTTCAACATAGCTAACGTAGGTCCTAACAATTTAACTCTAATGCTGCTAAGAATGATAACATTGGAGTTTATCTTATATTTTAGGGGGTAGATCAGATTTAATATTACAGATCGATGTAATTGTCTGCATCATTTCCAATCACCCATAAATATTTTTTGTAAATCTTTATGTTTATATATATATATATATATATATACACACACACACAGCGCCTTTGGGAAAGTATTCAGACCCCTTGACTTTTTCCACATTTTGTAACGTTACAGCCTTATTCTAAAATGTATAAAATAAAATAAAATCCTCAGCAATCTACACACAATACCCCATAATGACATCACAATACCCCATAGTGACATCACAATACCCCATAATGACAAAGCAAAAACAGTTTTTTTTTTTTTTTGTACATTTATTACAAATAAAAACAGAAATAACTTATTTACATAAGTATTCAGACCCTTTGATATGTGATTCGAAATTGAGCTCAGGTGCATCCTGTTTCTATGGATCATCCTTGAGATGTTTCTACAACTTGATTTAAAGTACCTTACACTACTGTCTGTGAGAACCATGAATACGGGGAAGTCCGATGAGTGACAGTTTATAAAAAATAATGAAAATGCCGTCAACAAATACCTCATTTGTAGTTGCTTGTGAAACCCGTTAACTTCAACCGCAAGAGGGCGCTGTCTATTTCCTCCGCACTAATTCAGACGTGTATTTCCTGCTGAAACTATCGGAAACATGGCAGACTGTGGAGAACCGGGTGAGTCTGAAAACAATGACAGCTGTCAATACACTTAACACAAAAAAAAATACATCGACTATAGCTACAACTCTGGTTTAAATATCACGGAATAAAACCTGACGTGTCAGCTTGTGTGACCTTTACAGTAAATGTTAACTAGCTACACCAGTCATTGTGGGTAGCATTGCGGGCTAACTAACTAGCCTGAGAAGTGATGGTAGCTTCATGTTACTGAAGAATGTTGTGTCATTTGATTCATGAGCCAACATTTTTTTTTAAATATAAAGATTTCTTTAAAACAACACCCCTAGTAAAAGTGTTATAGTTAGTTCTCCTGTAAGATATCGCTGTTTAACTAGGACATGGCTTGCTAGTCAGATGAAGAGAGCATTGTCCCAGCTGCATGCAGGAGTAACTTTTACAGTCCTGTATCATCCTCATCACCACACTGTATTCATCGCCCTTACAGATGGCCCTGGCAACAAAGATGATATCGCACGCTCAAAAGTAAGTATTTTCAAAACACCGAGACAATGTACCGAATGATTTTAAATCCGAGAACAAAACGACATGACATTGATATTTCTTATACAATATGTCGCGTCACTTTAGAGGAGGGTGATGCACAGACCTCCTCTATGGACGCCCCTACTATAGAGCGCCTGGTTAAATTGTGCTTGGGAGTTCATGGGCTGCACTGGGGTTGGAACGCAATCAAGGTTACATTAAGAAACCATAGTGGTGGGCGTTTTAGATATGGGTCGAAGAACATGCAGGGATGGGATTTGCCAGTGTCATGAGCTGATTGGTGCCATTCCAAAATGGCTGAGGTGGCTACTGTTAGCGAGCATGAGGACGAAAAGGTTCGTTTTCTGGAGAAAAAAAACTTGCAGTATTTCAATCTTCTCAAATGTGTGGATCAAATTTGGAGTATGGTGGCATGCATTGAGGTACGTTTTCCTGACCCATGTCTAGCGCCGGCTTCTCAGCGTGTAACCGTGTTCATACCCTAGTGCAGCTCAGTGTAAACAAGCGTAAGGGTCGGTATTATCTTGAAAACCGTTCTTCTCCATATGTAGAGTTTCAGATATTACATTATTTATTTATTTATTTTAAATACTTTTTTATTTTACCTTTATTTAGTCGGTTAAGAACAAATTCTTATTTTCAATGACGACCTAGGAACAGTGGGTTAACTGCCTTGTTCAGGGGGCAGAACAACATATTTTGTACCTTGTCATCTCAGGGATTTGATCTAGCAACCTCTCGGTTACTAGTCCAACGCTCCAACCACTAGGCTACGCTGCCGCCCCATTCGCACACTGATGGCTACGTGTGAACTACAATTTCCCGACGCTGACGTTTCTCGAAATGGTAAAAAGACAATCATCGCTTTCAAACCGGTTTTCAAAACATATGCTGATATAACATTAGGCCCCTTATCTTTCATATCAGCGATATAGACGTACTGTAGCAGTGTTGCACAGATCCACAAGCTGTGTGAGCCTCCAGTTTACCAACTACACTTCCTCTCCAGCTACACACCGGTGTTCCGAGCATGCTACATATTTACATTAAAAACATATATAATATTTAACCTTTAAATTAACTAGACAAGTCAGTTAAGAACAATTTCTTATTTACAATGACGGCCTACCAGAAGGCAAAAGGCCTCCTGCGGGGACTGGGGATAGAAAAATACATTTTTAAATATCACGACAAGAGAGACAACACGACATAGAGACCTAAGACGACGACATAGAGACCTAGGACGACAACACAGAGACCTAAGACGACGACATAGAGACCTAGGACGACAACATAGAGACCTAAGACGACGAGCAACACATGAACACACAGCATGGCGAGCAACACATGAACACACAGCATGGCGAGCAACACATGAAAACACAGCATGGCGAGCAACACATGAAAACACAGCATGGCGAGCAACACATGAAAACACAGTATGGCGAGCAACACATGAAAACACAGCATGGCGAGCAACACATGAAAACACAGCATGGCGAGCAACACATGAACACACAGCATGGCGAGCAACACACGAAAACACAGCATGGCGAGCAACACACGAACACATAGCATGGCGAGCAACACATGAAAACATGAAAACACAGCATGGCGAGCAACACATGAACACACAGCATGGCGAGCAACACATGAAAACTGCACAAAAATGTGCTTCATTTTTACATTTTATTTTTTAGATAGCAAGTTAGCACAGGTGGCCACGTATGTCTTGTCTTTCTGTCTTCTGTAAAATCAAGTGATATGGCATGTGGGAACACTATAACCCTGGTTTGTTTAGCAACAAGACCGAATCATGCAGAACGGAAGGGGTTTTGCTTAGATTGTTGACAACATGTAAACTATATTGCGTCTCCAAATGTCTATTGAAAACATAAATACATTTGCAAAATGACCACTTGTTGTCTCTCAAATACATTGTTACAGTTAGTTAGTTAGCTCGCTAGTGTATTTTTTGTTGTTGTTGTTGCCATATTAGCGTTGAAATGAAATGAGTCAAAACACCTCAAACAAGACGTGGTATCGAGAACAAGATGAAACGAGTCGCTTACAATTCTCCACATGGCAGTGTCTAGTCATCGTTGGGAGCCATCTGGCCGGTCCAGACTCACAAAAACTCAGACTTCTGCCCCATTTTAAAAACAGGCGCATCGTTTTCGTGACTTTCGGCAGCTAACCCATATATAAAGGTGTGTATCAATTTGACCTCATTTAATATTTTTATTTACATCTGGGTGATATGAAAGATAAGGTGTTTATGCTTCCAAAACCGTAACGCAAGCGATGCGTGTTAATGTTCCGACCGAGCGTTTGGGGGCTTTTAACGAAACTCAACCGTACAAAAACGGAGTCAGGATCAAGGGCTGGGTCCGTATCGACTGGCTTAGGAGCAATTAAAAATAAAATAGATATATCAATGGTTTAACTAGTGAGAAATATGTGTGAGTATTGAAAATATCTGTGCGTTTGCTTCATTTTACTGTCATCCTAAATTTAAGATATAGAATTATTTTGTCGTATCTAATTAAATCTACACGGAGTGGACAAAACATTAGGAACACCTTCCTAATATTGAGTTGCAGCCCCCTTTTGCCCTCAGAACAGGCTCAAATCGTTAGGACATGGACTCCACAAGGTGTAGAAAGCGTTTCACAGGGATGCTGGTCTCATGTCGACTCCAATGCTTCCCACAGTTGTGTCAAGTTGGCTGGATGTCCTTTGGGTGGTGGACTATTTTTGATATTTAATGAAGCTGCCAGTTGAGGACTTGTGAGGCGTCTGTTTCTCAAACTAGACACTATTGTACTTGTCCTCTTTCTCAGTTGTGCACCGGGGCCTCCCACTCCTCTTTCTATTCTGGTTAGAGCTGACCCTGTATATAGCTACTGACCCTGGAACTGTCCCTGTATATAGCTACTGTCCCTGTATATAGCTACTGTCCCTGTATATAGCTACTGACCCTGTATATAGCTACTGACCCTGTATATAGCTACTGACCCTGTATATAGCTACTGACCCTGTATATAGCTACTGTCCCTGTATATAGCTACTGTCCCTGTATATAACTACTGACCCTGTATATAGCTACTGACCCTGTATATAGCTACTGACCCTGTATATAGCTACTGACCCTGTATATAACTACTGACCCTGTATATAGTTACTGTCCCTGTATATAACTACTGACCCTGTATATAACTACTGACCCTGTATATAACTACTGACCCTGTATATAACTACTGACCCTGTATATAGCTACTGACCCTGGAACTGTCCCTGTATATAGCTACTGACCCTGTATATAGCTACTGACCCTGTATATAGCTACTGACCCTGTATATAGCTACTGTCCCTGTATATAGCTACTGACCCTGTATATAACTACAGACCCTGTATATAACCACTGACCCTGTATATAACCACTGACCCTGTATATAGCTACTGACCCTGTATATAGCTACTGACCCTGTATATAGCTACTGACCCTGTATATAGCTACCGACCCTGTATATAGCTACCGACCCTGTATATAACTACCGACCCTGTATATAACCACTGACCCTGTATATAGCTACTGACCCTGTATATAGCTACTGACCCGATATATAGCTACTGACCCTGTATATAGCTACTGACCCTGTATATAGCTACTGACCCTGTATATAGCGACCCTGTATATAGCTACTGACCCTGTATATAACCACTGACCCTGTATATAGCTACTGACCCTGTATATAGCTACTGACCCTGTATATAGCTACTGACCCTGTATATAGCTACTGTCCCTGTATATAACTACTGACCCTGTATATAGCTACTGACCCTGTATATAGCTACTGACCCTGTATATAACTACTGACCCTGTATATAGTTACTGTCCCTGTATATAACTACTGACCCTGTATATAGTTACTGTCCCTGTATATAACTACTGACCCTGTATATAACTACTGACCCTGTATATAACTACTGACCCTGTATATAACTACTGACCCTGTATATAGCTACTGACCCTGGAACTGTCCCTGTATATAGCTACTGACCCTGTATATAGCTACTGTCCCTGTATATAGCTACTGACCCTGTATATAGCTACTGACCCTGTATATAGCTACTGACCCTGTATATAGCTACTGACCCTGTATATAGCTACTGTCCCTGTATATAGCTACTGTCCCTGTATATAACTACTGACCCTGTATATAGCTACTGACCCTGTATATAGCTACTGACCCTGTATATAACTACTGACCCTGTATATAGTTACTGTCCCTGTATATAACTACTGACCCTGTATATAACTACTGACCCTGTATATAGCTACTGACCCTGGAACTGTCCCTGTATATAGCTACTGACCCTGTATATAGCTACTGACCCTGTATATAGCTACTGACCCTGTATATAGCTACTGACCCTGTATATAGCTACTGTCCCTGTATATAACTACAGACCCTGTATATAACCACTGACCCTGTATATAACCACTGACCCTGTATATAGCTACTGACCCTGTATATAGCTACTGACCCTGTATATAGCTACTGACCCTGTATATAGCTACTGACCCTGTATATAGCTACCGACCCTGTATATAGCTACCGACCCTGTATATAACTACTGACCCTGTATATAACCACTGACCCTGTATATAGCTACTGACCCTGTATATAGCTACTGACCCGACCCTGTATATAACCACTGACCCTGTATATAACCACTGACCCTGTATATAACCACTGACCCTGTATATAGCTACTGACCCTGTATATAGCTACTGACCCTGTATATAGCTACTGACCCTGTATATAGCTACTGACCCTGTATATAGCTACTGACCCTGTATATAGCGACCCTGTATATAGCTACTGACCCTGTATATAACCACTGACCCTGTATATAGCTACTGACCCTGTATATAGCTACTGACCCTGTATATAGCTACTGTTCCTTGTATATAACTACTGACCCTGTATATAGCTACTGACCCTGTATATAGCTACTGACCCTGTATATAACTACTGACCCTGTATATAGTTACTGTTCCTGTATATAACTACTGACCCTGTATATAACTACTGACCCTGTATATAACTACTGACCCTGTATATAACTACTGACCCTGTATATAGCTACTGACCCTGGAACTGTCCCTGTATATAGCTACTGACCCTGTATATAGCTACTGACCCTGTATATAGCTACTGACCCTGTATATAGCTACTGACCCTGTATATAACTACTGTCCCTGTATATAGCTACTGACCCTGTATATAACTACAGACCCTGTATATAACCACTGACCCTGTATATAACCACTGACCCTGTATATAGCTACTGACCCTGTATATAGCTACTGACCCTGTATATAGCTACTGACCCTGTATATTGCAACTGACCCTGTATATAGCTACCGACCCTGTATATAGCTACCGACCCTGTATATAACTACTGACCCTGTATATAACCACTGACCCTGTATATAGCTACTGACCCTGTATATAGCTACTGACCCGACCCTGTATATAACCACTGACCCTGTATATAACCACTGACCCTGTATATAGCTACTGACCCTGTATATAGCTACTGACCCTGTATATAGCTACTGACCCTGTATATAGCTACTGACCCTGTATATAGCTACTGACCCTGTATATAGCTACTGACCCTGTATATAGCGACCCTGTATATAGCTACTGACCCTGTATATAACCACTGACCCTGTATATAGCTACTGACCCTGTATATAGCCACTGACCCTGTATATAACCACTGACCCTGTATATAGCTACTGACCCTGTATATAGCTACTGACCCTGTATATAGCTACTGACCCTGTATATAGCTACCGACCCTGTATATAACTACTGACCCTGTATATAACTACTGACCCTGTATATAACTACTGACCCTGTATATAACTACTGACCCTGTATATAACTACTGACCCTGTATATAACTACTGACCCTGTATATAACTACTGACCCTGTATATAGCTACTGACCCTGTATATAACTACTGACCCTGTATATAACTACTGACCCTGTATATAACTACTGACCCTGTATATAACTACTGACCCTGTATATAACTACTGACCCTGTATATAACTACTGACCCTGTATATAACTACTGACCCTGTATATAACTACTGACCCTGTATATAACTACTGACCCAAACATGTATGGAAAGTTGTGTTTAAATCAAAAGGGATACTGTCAAAAAAGTGATTTGAATTCAACTGAATTTCCCCTTTCACTCCCCCCCCCCCCCTACTAGAATGAAGGGAAGGAGTTGACCAAAGAGGAGAAGCAACGTCTGAGGAAACAGAAGAAACAACAGAAGAAACAGAAGGAAAGGAAGAATGAAAAGGGCCCGTCAGAAACAGAGAAGGACGAGACGCCTGTCTCCCTGTTGCCACCACCACCACCTGTGGCAACACAGAAAGGTGTGGTGTTCTAGCCTGGTCTAATGCTTATTGATATCATCATGTCAAATGTTGCACCATCATCAGAGTGGGTCTGATTAGGATCCCTGGTTTTCCTGAAATCCTGGTTGAAGGTTTCCTGGAATCAGGAGGGAATAATCAGGACATCTGGATTCTTCAACCAGGATTTCTGGAAAACCTGGGAATTTATTGAACGTTCAGACAAAGGTCTGATTGTATCATTTTAAATATCTTTGAAAAACAAATACATTTAAAGATTTTCCTGTCATGTTGTCCAGAGCCAGAAATGGCACGTTGACAAAGGTTTTAGAATCAATTCAAACAAACCTTTGTTTCATCATTCATGGTTCCTCCATCCACTTCATTGGTCCGTTCACCTAGTCTGTCTGTTTCCCCAGCTCCCTCAGCATTGCCTGCCCCTGCCTCTGCACCAATACCTGTGCCTGCCTCAGCTCCCTTCCACCCCTCTCCCGCCCCCTCCCCGGCAGACAAGCCAGCCAAGAGCAAAGCTGAGCTGAAGGCAGAGAGGAGAGCCAGGCAGGAGACTGACAGGGCCGCTAAACAGCCAGGCTCCTCGTCCTCCGGCATCAAGACCAAAGTCCCTCTCAGTGAACTAAACCCAGGTACAACAGCTCCCCCCCCGGTGGACCTCTGGAGCACCTTGTTGATTTAGGATGTATCATTTGATAAACTTTGTTTCAGAGGGGAAATTTGACAATTTGAGTTCTGCTGCTTCCACATATTGGTAAATACGTAGTCAATTGATACAACATCCATAGAATAACAACCCCCCCCCCCCCCCCCCCATCCCACCCACGCAAAAACAAATTTGTTCATGCCAGGCCAGGCTATGACTAGGGGGCAGTTCATTAGTTCAGGCCAGGCTGTGACTCGGGGGCAGTTCATTAGTTCAGGCTGTGACTAGGGGGCAGTTCATTAGTTCAGGCTGTGACCAGGGGGCAGTTCATTAGTTCAGGCTGTGACCAGGGGGCAGTTCATTAGTTCAGGCTGTGACTAGGGGGCAGTTCATTAGTTCAGGCTGTGACTACGGGGCAGTTCATTAGTTCAGGCTGTGACCAGGGGGCAGTTCATTAGTTCAGGCTGTGACCAGGGGGCAGTTCATTAGTTCAGGCTGTGACTAGGGGGCAGTTCATTAGTTCAGGCTGTGACCAGGGGGCAGTTCATTAGTTCAGGCTTAGGGCTGTGACCAGGGGGCAGTTCATTAGTTCAGGCTGTGACTAGGGGGCAGTTCATTAGTTCAGGCTGTGACCAGGGGGCAGTTCATTAGTTCAGGCTGTGACCAGGGGGCAGTTCATTAGTTCAGGCTGTGACCAGGGGGCAGTTCATTAGTTCAGGCTGTGACCAGGGGGCAGTTCATTAGTTCAGGCTGTGACTAGGGGGCAGTTCATTAGTTCAGGCTGTGACTAGGGGGCAGTTCATTAGTTCAGGCTGTGACCAGGGGGCAGTTCATTAGTTCAGGCTGTGACTAGGGGGCAGTTCATTAGTTCAGGCTGTGACTAGGGGGCAGTTCATTAGTTCAGGCTGTGACCAGGGGGCAGTTCATTAGTTCAGGCTGTGACTAGGGGGCAGTTCATTAGTTCAGGCTGTGACTAGGGGGCAGTTCATTAGTCCAGGCTGTGACTAGGGGGCAGTTCATTAGTTCAGGCTGTGACCAGGGGGCAGTTCATTAGTTCAGGCTGTGACTAGGGGGCAGTTCATTAGTTCAGGCTGTGACCAGGGGGCAGTTCATTAGTTCAGGCTGTGACTAGGGGGCAGTTCATTAGTTCAGGCCAGGCTGTGACCAGGGGGCAGTTCATTAGTTCAGGCCAGGCTGTGACCAGGGGGCAGTTCATTAGTTCAGGCTGTGACTAGGGGGCAGTTCATTAGTTCAGGCTGTGACTAGGGGGCAGTTCATTAGTTCAGGCTGTGACTAGGGGGCAGTTCATTAGTTCAGGCTGTGACTACGGGGCAGTTCATTAGTTCAGGCTGTGACTACGGGGCAGTTCATTAGTCCAGGCTGTGACTAGGGGGCAGTTCATTAGTCCAGGCTGTGACTAGGGGGCAGTTCATTAGTTCAGGCTGTGACCAGGGGGCAGTTCATTAGTTCAGGCTGTGACTAGGGGGCAGTTCATTAGTTCAGGCTGTGACCAGGGGGCAGTTCATTAGTTCAGGCTGTGACTACGGGGCAGTTCATTAGTTCAGGCTGTGACCAGGGGGCAGTTCATTAGTTCAGGCTGTGACCAGGGGGCAGTTCATTAGTTCAGGCTGTGACTAGGGGCAGTTCATTAGTTCAGGCTGTGACCAGGGGGCAGTTCATTAGTTCAGGCTGTGACTAGGGGCAGTTCATTAGTTCAGGCTGTGACTAGGGGGCAGTTCATTAGTTCAGGCTGTGACTAGGGGGCAGTTCATTAGTTCAGGCTGTGACCAGGGGGCAGTTCATTAGTTCAGGCCAGGCTGTGACCAGGGGGCAGTTAATTAGTTCAGGCCAGGCTGTGACTAGGGGGCAGTTCATTAGTTCAGGCTGTGACCAGGGGGCAGTTAATTAGTTCAGGCCAGGCTGTGACTAGGGGGCAGTTAATTAGTTCAGGCCAGGCTGTGACTAGTGGGCAGTTCATTAGTTCAGGCTGTGACTAGGGGGCAGTTCATTAGTTCAGGCTGTGACTAGGGGGCAGTTCATTAGTTCAGGCTGTGACCAGGGGGCAGTTCATTAGTTCAGGCCAGGCTGTGACTAGGGGGCAGTTCATTAGTTCAGGCCAGGCTGTGACTAGGGGGCAGTTCATTAGTTCAGGCCAGACTGTGACTAGGGGGCAGTTCATTAGTTCAGGCTGTGACCAGGGGGCAGTTCATTAGTTCAGGCTGTGACCAGGGGGCAGTTCATTAGTTCAGGCTGTGACCAGGGGGCAGTTCATTAGTTCAGGCTGTGACTAGGGGCAGTTCATTAGTTCAGGCTGTGACCAGGGGGCAGTTCATTAGTTCAGGCTGTGACCAGGGGGCACTTCCACATTCCATGGAGGGCCTAATGTGAGGGGAGTTCCTTACCAAATAGTGACCTTAATTCATCAATCGAGTACAAGGGAGTAGTATTCTACATATTGCTGCAGTAGTAGTATACATGGTACTTCAGTAGTAGTATACATGGTACTTCAGTAGTAGAATACATGGTACCTCAGTAGTAGTATACATGGTACCTCAGTAGTAGTATACATGGTACCTCAGTAGTAGTATACATGGTACCTCAGTAGTAGTATACATGGTACCTCAGTAGTATTCTACATATTGCTGCAGTTGTAGTATACATGGTACCTCAGTAGTAGTATACATGGTACCTCAGTAGTAGTATACATGGTACCTCTGTAGTATTCTACATATTGCTGCAGTAGTAGTATACATGGTACCTCAGTAGTATTCTACATATTGCTGCAGTAGTAGTATACATTGTACCTCAGTAGTAGTATACATGGTACCTCAGTAGTAGTATACATGGTACCTCAGTAGTAGTATACATGGTACCTCAGTAGTATTCTACATATTGCTGCAGTTGTAGTATACATGGTACCTCAGTAGTAGTATACATGGTACCTCAGTAGTAGTATACATGGTACCTCTGTAGTATTCTACATATTGCTGCAGTAGTAGTATACATGGTACCTCAGTAGTATTCTACATATTGCTGCAGTAGTAGTATACATTGTACCTCAGTAGTAGTATACATGGTACCTCAGTAGTAGTATACATGGTACCTCAGTAGTAGTATACATGGTACCTCAGTAGTATTCTACATATCGCTGCAGTTGTAGTAGTATACATGGTACCTCAGTAGTAGTATACATGGTACCTCAGTAGTAGTATACATGGTACCTTAGTAGTATTCTACATATTGATGCAGTAGTAGTATACATGATACCTCAGTAGTAGTATACATGGTACCTCTGTAGTAGTATACATGGTACCTCAGTAGTAGTATACATGGTACCTCAGTAGTAGTATACATGGTACCTCAGTAGTAGTATACATGGTACCTCAGTAGTAGTATACATGGTACCTCAGTAGTAGTATACATGGTACCTCTGTAGTAGTATACATGGTACCTCAGTAGTAGTATACATGGTACCTCAGTAGTAGTATACATGGTACCTCAGTAGTATTCTACATATTGATGCAGTAGTAGTATACATGGTACCTCAGTAGTATACATGGTACCTCTGTAGTAGTATACATGGTACCTCAGTAGTAGTATACATGGTACCTCAGTAGTATTCTACATATTGATGCAGTAGTAGTATACATGGTACCTCAGTAGTAGTATACATGGTACCTCAGTAGTATTCTACATATTGATGCAGTAGTAGTATACATGGTACCTCTGTAGTAGTATACATGGTACCTCTGTAGTAGTATACATGGTACCTCAGTAGTAGTATACATGGTACCTCAGTAGTAGTATACATGGTACCTCAGTAGTATTCTACATATTGATGCAGTAGTAGTATACATGGTACCTCAGTAGTAGTATACATGGTACCTCAGTAGTAGTATACATGGTACCTCAGTAGTATTCTACATATTGCTGCAGTTGTAGTAGTATACATGGTACCTCAGTAGTAGTATACATGGTACCTCAGTAGTAGTATACATGGTACCTTAGTAGTATTCTACATATTGATGCAGTAGTAGTATACATGGTACCTCAATAGTAGTATACATGGTACCTCAGTAGTAGTATACATGGTACCTCAATAGTAGTATACATGGTACCTCAGTAGTAGTATACATGGTACCTCAGTAGTATTCTACATATTGCTGCAGTTGTAGTAGTATACATGGTACCTCTGTAGTAGTATACATGGTACCTCTGTAGTAGAATACATGGTACCTCAGTAGTATTCTACATATTGCTGCAGTTGTAGTAGGTATGTTTTCAACGATCATTTGTGGCTTCCTGTCCCCGTTAGTGGTGAAGAGACTTCCTGAGCATGTCCAAGTGGACGACCCTGCAGTGGTGAAACGACTGGCCAAGAAGTTGGAGAGACAACAGGTTTGTGGCATGTTATTGTCCTCCCACATCGTGCTGCTCTGTTTTCATCAAGGCACTGCTTGACTGATTTAGCAGTACCGCTGAGATTAGCCGTCTCAGTAGATCGTCAGAGTCTTTCCCTTGTGTTATTTCTCATGCGAGGACGCACACCTCCCCAAAATCAACATCCGGTGTGTGTCTTTCTAGCCAACATTTTGGGAAGCTATGTATTGGTAGGGGGATCTTTGGATTACGGGGAAGATGAAGTCCTAGATAGAAACACAGGGAGTTGTCAGGTAACCAGCCACACCTCCTCACATCACTAACCTAACCTACCACCATGTCTCACCGCAATTGCTTCAATTCTGTACCTCACATTTCTTTCAGACGCTACCGCGCGGCGCCTCTAATAAGGTATTAAGTGTCAAGGTCTGGCCTTTGCTTTGTGTGCCGTTGATTTGTTTTTACTGTCTGTTTTGTTGTGCTCAAGGCCGTTCATGTCGGGCCTCCCGGGTGGCGCAGTGGTTAAGGGCGCTGTACTGCAGCGCCAGCTGTGCCACCAGAGACTCTGGGTTCGCGCCCTGGTTCTGTCGTAACCGGCCGCGACCGGGAGGTCCGTGGGGCGACACAATTGGCCTAGCGTCGTCTTGGTTAGGGAGGGTTTGGCCGGTAGGGAAACCCTTGTCTCATCGCGCACCAGCGACTCCTGTGGCGGGCCGGGCGCAGTGCGAGCTAACCAAGGTTGCCAGGTGCGCGGTGTTTCCTCCGACACATTGGCTTCCGGGTTGGATGCGCGCTGTGTTAAGAAGCAGTGCGGCTTGGTTGGGTTGTGTATCGGAGGACGCATGACTCTCGACCTTCGTCTCTCCCGAGCTCGTACGGGAGTTGTGGCGATGAGACAAGATAGTAGCTACTAAAACAATTGGATACCACGAAATTGGGGAGAAAAAGGGGTAAAATGTTTTTAAAAAAGTCTGTTCATGTCATTTTCCCCACATTTTCCCCACATAATGACAGACCCTGTCTGTCTTTCAACTGGACAGCAGAAAGAACCATCAGAGACGTACAGTGAGCTCCCAACAGCACTGGGACAGTGACTGTTCAGCACTTTGGATTTTGGATTTGAAATGATACAATGACTTTATTTTGTGGGGTATTTTCATTCGTATCGGGTGAACTGTTTAGAAATTTACAGCACTTTTTTGTACATAGTCGTCTCCCATTTTTAGGGGAGCAGAAGTATTGGGACAAATCCACTAAAAGTAGTAAAAAGTTGATTATTTTGGTCTCATATTCCTAGAAGGCAATGATTACATCAAGCGTGTGACTCTACAAATGTGTTGGATACATTTGCTGTTTGTTTTGGTTGTGTTTCCGATTATTTTGTGCCCAATTTGAAATGAAATGGTAGATAATGTATTGTATTATCATTTTTTTTGTTTGTTGTCACATTTATTGTAAATAAGAATATAATGTTTTGCGAAACACTTCTACATTAATGTGGATGTTACCATGGTTACAGATAGTCCTGAATTAATTGTGAATAATGATGTGTGAGACGATTACCAGCGTAAACGCACAAATATCGTACGTCCAAGACATGCTATCCCCTCTCTCCCATTACAATAACTCATCATTATTCACAAAAAATAATAATAAATAATAGCCCCCCCGACACATAAACTACTGCAGCATAAATACTGGAGGCTCTGAGACAGGAGGGGTCAGGAGACACTGTGGCCCCGTCCGATGATACCCCCGGACAGGGCCAAACAGGAAGGATATAACCCCACCCACTTTGCCAAAGCACAGCGCCCACACCACTAGAGGGATATCTTCAACCACCAACTTACCATCCTGAGACAAGGCTGAGTATAGCCCACAAAGACATGCTACCCTCTCTCCCGTTACAATAACTCACCATTATTCACAAAATTATCTGAAACACAACCAAAACAAACTAAAAATGCCTCCATCACGATTTATGTAACCATTGCATGCTATGAATATTTGGACCAAATACATCATGTTTTACTTCTACAATACACATAAGTTAATTTTTTCCCAATACTTTTGGTCCCCTAAAATGGGGGGGGGGGGGGACTATGTAGAAAAAGGGCTGTAATTTCTAAACGGTTCACCCAATATGGATGAAAATACCCTCAGATTAAAGATGACAGTCTGCAGTTGAATAACCTCATAGTCATTGTATAATTTCAAATCCAAAGTACTGGAGTACAGAGCCAAAACAATAAAACATGTCCCAGTACATTTGGAGCTCACTGTAAAATCCTACATGTTGACACATGATGAAACAGTGATGTGCAGTCTGGATTGAAAGGCTGTACACAATGTTCTACTAGGCATTTCCTAGTTTTTCTCTCATGTTCTCTGAGCTGGCCTACAGTACAGAATATGGTGTGGTTGTTGAGCTGACCTACAGTACAGACCTACAGCTGGCCTACAGTACAGAGTATGGTGTGGTTGTTGAGCTGGCCTACAGTACAGACCTACAGCTGGCCTACAGTACAGACCTACAGCTGGCCTACAGTACAGACCTACAGCTGGCCTACAGTACAGACCTACAGCTGGCCTACAGTACAGAGTATGGTGTGGTTGTTGAGCTGGCCTACAGTACAGAATATGGTGTGGTTGTTGAGCTGGCCTACAGTACAGAGTTATGCTTGGTTGCTGTGGGGGTTGTCATCTATGTATGTTTGGACTTGACCTCACCCATCCACCTTTTAACCTTTGACCTCTGAACCCAAGAGGATCACGGTGAACTAAACGTGTGTGTGTGTGTTTATTTCAGATCCCACTGCGATCCGACTATGGCTACAAAGTCAGCCTGTTCTCTCACCTGCACCAGTATAGCCGCAAAGCCCCACTCACCCAGCAACTCAGGTAACTACCTACCTGCCCCTACCCAGAGCCCCCCTCACCCAGCTACTCAGGTAACTACCTACCTGCCCCTACCCAGAGCCCCCCTCACCCAGGTACTCAGGTAACTACCTACCTGCCCCTACCCAGAGCCCCCTCACCCAGGTACTCAGGTAACTACCTACCTGCACCAGTTGGGCATTAAAAACAAAGTTGGTTTTAAATGCTAGTTGAGGCTACGTCCGACTTGGAATAGGCAGCCCCGTTACTAGGCTTGTGCCAGTTGTAAACTTTGTCACTTCACAAAGCCCACCGCTGAGCATGTACCACATCTGGATGGAACAATCACTAATGTGGGAATTTTTATTTTATTTCACCTTTTATTTACTTAGGCAAGTCCGTTTAGAACAAATTCTTATTTTCAATGACAGCC